>NW_020455688.1:4114883-4123859 GCF_003342845.1 Nothoprocta perdicaria | reverse complement strand
GGAAGGAAGGAAGGAAGGAAGGAAGGAAGGAAGGAAGGAAGGAAGGAAGGAAGGAAGGAAGGAAGGAAGGAAGGAAGGAAGGAAGGAAGGAAGGAGAAAGAGGAAAGGGGACTAACAATAAAAAAAAAAAAAGAAAAAACATGATGGAGGAAAGCATGGGAAATACAACTGACAAAAGAGGACAAATCAACAGGCAACAGCAGAGAAATAAAATACGGTTTGAAATGAGTGGTTCAAGCAAGATTTGTCCAGCTCCTTATGCAACTCGTAACTTCCTCTTCTCACCAATGTATTGGTGTTTTCTCTCCACCTATCCTTTCTACTCTCCTTGTCTCTTTGCCCAGCATCATCTACTTCAAAATTGGTGGAAGGAAGAAAACAGATTAAAGAGGGGAAAAGAGATGGTTGCCAAACAACGTATCTCTCCTCTTTCCACTTAAATTCCTGTACTGTTAAAGAGTGGGGATTTTCCTGCAGCACCAGCTGCATTGTGCGCCTAACTGGGACTGCAACTGCAAAGTGAAAAACTAATACATTTTTATCATTTTGCTGTGTACTGAAAGGCTGGCAGAGGCTGTCTCTGGCACAGGTGTTGCAAGTGCTCAGTGCCAACTGTTTTACAAATGTGGCAGCTTCACAACTGACTTCGTCAGTGGAGCAGAGAAAAATATGCATCTAAAATACAAGCAGCATACAATTCTCTGCATTTGTAAAACTTTTTATAAAAGATTAGAGACTTTTTTCCCCYGTGCTACAGAAATAATCCTTTTTCTAGGAGAAGATACCAGTGAACCAGATGTGAACCAACTCTGTGAAATTCAAGCACCTAATTACATATGAAAGAAGAAAGGAGACACYAGCCCAAATCCACAAAACCTGACTGTAACTCAGGGTAAAAAGCAAACCTAGGAATTTGTCATACTGTTCTGAACATTCATAACATTTTCATCAACAGAAATAATTTCAATAAGGCAAATAAAGGAAATATTTTGATTAATGCACAGAGTGAACATATGTCAGGTTATTAACAGAATTTAGCCTGTGTTGCTGCATCTGAAAGTTCTGGAGGGGTGAGAAATGAAGTCTATTTCAACTGTTTAATTTCAAGATAATAACTACAGTCTCTACACTTGACCAGCAAAGTCCCAATAAAATTCTCATCTTTAGAGTTTTGTCTGCAGATGCTCAGCAGAATTTATTAGTCAAATCAATCCTAAAAAAAACATGTTGCCACATTTTAACTTCTACATTTTTCTTATTTGTGGTGCTGAGACTTCCTTTTACCAGTTTAAAGGCAGCTACTGTGAAACAGTAACTCTTAAATTTTCTATTAGACCCTCATATATGGTTTTTTGAGTTGACTGATGGTCTGGTCATTAAGACTGTGCTACTACACTTCATTCTCAGGCTTCTGAACAAGATGTGCTGATACTGAGGTGACCCATCCTAAGCACTCAGCCTGAATAGTTCTCATGGGACCATTAATGAAAATGCACAAAGAGAAATCCTCAAAAAGCCTCAGCAAAGTATCACTAGGTCAGTGTCTAAAAGCATGCCATAGTGTGTCTATATTAGAGTACTTCTGTGTTAGCTCAGCAGGGAATTAACTTTGCCTTAAGACTAAGGCAAAGTAGGGCTCACATGAGAAACTGCAGKGAGGGATCTGTTCTAACAGGACTCAGGTTTGATGTTCCTGGTCCATTCTATCTGAACCTTGCTGTGATGTGCATACATCTTTTGGGATAAGCTGTAGTGGGTTTAGTTCTGAGGGTCTTTTGGGGAAACTTACACAGACATCAATATTTAGGAAGTTGAAGAGACTAGAAAACAGTAAAGAGTAGAAATTAAAAGACCAACTGACAGAAAATTAAAAAAAAAAAAAAAGAGAGAAAGTTAGAATAATTTGTTTATTATGGCACTAATTTGGGATCRTTTCAGGCTGGAGAGCTATCTTCAGCCATTGCATACAAAATCAATTAACCCAGTGGCATACCAGTGCAGGAATGAAGACTTCACGTGAGGGGACGAAGCAAGGACATGCACTGAGAAGGTTCCTCTCTGCTGTGGTAACTCAAGTAAAGGAGTCACTCATTCCAGATGGGTGCRTAGTCTAATCATGGAAGTGAGGTGGGCCACTTGCAGTGAAGTGAGGGGAAGTCAGATGTCACTTGCATCTGGTTGATGCAAGTGACAGTGATAGTGACTGACCTGCAGTTCCCATGACTTATACAAGGAGGCTCTTGTTCTGTGTGAACAAAAAAGTGTTCAGACACCCGCTTCTTCTTCCATTAATTGATGCTTTTCCTGAGGTAGCCACAGCAGACTTTGGTAGTGATTATAATCTCAGTCCCCTCCAGAAAATGGGAAATACGACTCAGGCTCCTGCAAACCAGAGCTATTCATCCTGAAAGGCAGTGTTCAGGAAGCCTGGGATGCCAGTGGGATTTGAAGAAACAATTCTCAGGAAGGAAAGAAGAGGAGGAACAAAGTTATTTTAGTTAAAAAAAATGCAGAGTTTGGCRAGAATTGGGAATAGCATCTCAAATCTGTCTTTGAAAATTATTATTTTTTTGAATATGTAAGAGTATTTATAGGGAAAAGAACCCAAATGTTTTTGGAGATGTTTATGATAAACAAGACACACTAAGAATCACAATCTGCTCTACCTTTCTGTCCCATTTCCATCTCTGTCCTAGTATCCTCTTAGTCCCCACTCTGGTGCTTATGTTACTAGACTACCCAGCTTTACACTGGGGAAAAAGAAGTGGAGAATGGATGAATTTGAGTTTTCATGACATTTCAGAGAATAAATGTAAAAAAAAAGGCAAAATATGCCTCTTTTTATTTCTTCCTATAGCATGTTAACTTCATGCCAACATTATTGAACTTTAAAACATGAAGAAAATGTTGGTAGGTGRGTTTAACTGTATATTATTATCCCACAGAGCTAAAACTCCTGAAGAAAATGTGACTTATAAATCTGATAATTTTGTCGCTGTCACACATTGGTATATTAATTGGACACTACATTTGTAAAATGCCCTTGTGAATACAAGCAAAATGTATCTCTTGAAAATTAACAAAAGAATACATGCCTGTTTCTCATGCAGATTTTTTTTCTGATGCTGTCACAGAAGCATTCTGAGAGAGGGGGGGTTTTGGCAGATGGCACTACGATTCAAATAACRAAAAATAAGCTTCCAAATTCATACATATTTCCTTGTCATTCAGATGCCAAGGGATTTTTTAACATAATGTTTAAAGTACAAAGTGACTCAATTTTAGTGTCCCCATAAATATAACTAATGCATAATGATAAATAAGTTCTGACAAGAAGTTTCGGGATGCAGCTATATGCAACTAAGGCAGTTCTTATCTATTGYAGAACAAAGCAAAAAGTAATATAAAACAAGACGTTTAAAGTTCTCATGCTAGACGTGGCAATGAAGAAAGTGAAGAAACAAGACTAGATTCTAATCTAATTTCCAGCAGTGCAAATCAAGAATTACTGCCTTAGCTTCTCAAATGTTAACCTGAATTTTCAGTAATCTCTCTAGTGCAATATAATCTCTCTAATCAGTTGCATTGATTTATATATTTCATCAAACACTTTTTAAACAACTAATGCRTTTGCATTACATACATAAAGCTACTATTCAGGACTGTGAGAGCATATTATTAAGTATGGTAGTCATGGAAACAAATCATGTAGGAAGTGCTTTGCTGAGGATTCTTCAGTCTGATTGCATATAGCTTCATTGGCCACAGGGAAATAAATTAGAGAAAAGAAAGAAGTGTTGTGCTGAATCAGGGTGGTAGTTTATTTAATCTGCTCTGACCTTTCCATCCAGKATCTAATGCTTATGTTATCATTCACCACAAATCAGTAGAGCACCTGGGCAATTTTACACTCTGGGCAGGAGAACTTGTTATTTGTTGCCCACCCACAGATAATCAGTTGATTGTAAGCATACAAAATTCTTAACTTTTATTTTTTTTTTTCATTCTCACTGTGGATGTTATATTTGCTCATCCATTTTTATAATACATCTACCTGTTTGACTCACTAGCCTGTCATTAACATCAGATAATTTGCATTTGGTGCATTAACAAGGAAAGAAGACAAAGAAATAGAAACCATTCTCTGTGTGCTTTATTTTGACTAGAGACCCAGGAGACAAATGAAGTCAGGAGACGTGCTTTCTAAGACTGACTGATTTTTTAATAAACATTTAATCTGATTGTTTGAAAAATCAGTCATGAATTAGGTGTCAAAATAACCCGTTTGACCAGGAAAGACAGTTAGGGGAGACAAGGGCAGATGCCCTCTTCGTGAAGCAGCAGCTCAGATGAAGGGAGCTCTCCTATGGGATGAATGACTGGCTGGCATAGAGCTGATAGGTCAGGATCAGAGGAAAAGCTGGAAAGGGTGACACTGCGATGGGAGATTAAGACTGTCTGATCAGGGTAAGGAGGTGGGCAACGCTTTCTTTAAATGACATAGGGGAGCCTATGATACTCATGGGGGACTTTACCCTGACCTCTGCTAGACAGGCAACATGACAGGACACAAGCAGTCAAGGAGAGTTCTGGTGGGTCTCAGAGGTAACTTCTGAATACAGGTAGTGGATGGGGCCAGCCAGGAGTGACACACACCTGCATCTGTTATTCACTAACAGAATATCTAGTGAGGGATGTAATAACTGGTGGTAGCCTTGACTGGTGACTGTGAAGCAGGGGAGTTCAAGAACGTGTAGAGGTTAAAAAAATAAAATAATGTGCAGACCCCAGAACAGGTTCAGGAGAGCAGATTTCAGCTTATCAGGAGAGCTGGCAGGTGACATTCCATGTGAAGGAGCTCTGAAAGTCAAAAACCTCAGGAAACTGGCAGATGTCAATGTTCTGAGGGTTCTTATTACCCTTAATTGTCCTAACCAGCCTCACATGGGACTTGCACTGAGCCCTCTCTTCCCATGGACCAAAGGACTCTATGTAAGCTTAGGACCTGCTTGGCCTATGTTGTCCAAGGCTCTTGTCTAATATATTTGAGAGGTCAGAGGGGTTAGTGGAGATTCCTGATCACCAGAGAAAAGCAAGTTACAGACCCAGAGCAAGTGGTYCAAGAGTTCAATCAACCCCACTTCAGGCCCTGGAAAAATGTTCTCCTGGGAATGTATTTCTGTGCACAGTGGACATGCTTAGGTAAATAACTGGTTGGGTAGTAGTTAAAGTGTTGCACTTGACCTGGATGCTTGTGACTAGTGAGGTACCATGGAGGTTTATCCTGGGACCTGTTCTGTTTGACATTTCTCTATATCAAACAGTTGTAAGGAGGGCTGATCTCAAACGGTCAGCCCTTGAGGCAGGACTACCTACTTGAGGGCACAACTGCACATGGAGGAATGGGCCAGAAGGAACCCTGTGGAATTGAACAAGGGCAAATGCAATGGCCTGCACTTGGGAAGGAAGAAAAGCTTGCAGTGATACGGGTTGAGAATTGACTTATTAGACCACATCCATAAACCTCAGTCCAGTTTGGGGGTTCCCAGTAGGGACTGGGTCAATAAACTGGAGCTAGTTTAGCAGAGGACTGTTAAGATGGTTGATGGCAGGAGCACTTACACTGTGAGGAGAGCCTGAGGGTAGTCCTGATTCCTCTTCAGTAAAGCTTGGCACTGGAAATAACACTGAAATGTGTCATTTTGCTTTTTTTACAGAATGCTTAGCTTTTTGTTGTTACACCAGAAGGTAGAAGGTGAACAACTAGCTTCAGTGTTGAAACTTATCCGTAAAATGGAGGCATTAGTAACAGAGCATCCATCTGCCTCCCCTGAGATCCAGCCTGCTCTTAGTAGCTGTATGTTTTCTATGGAGCTTTTTAGGTCACTAGCTAAACAAAAGGCTCTTAGGTTATATAATAGCAATAAATTCAGCCATTCCATAAAATCATGGACTGTGTTATTAAACATTTTAACAGCAAATAAAATAAATACATAAAGAGGTTGAATGCCAGATATACAAAGAAAATTCTAACTTCATAAATCACACAGTTGTTAGGAACAGGCAGTGGTTTGTACCAAGGCTGAACAGATCCAGTCGGTAGTGAAGTACAGGCATTAAAGGTTGGAACATCCAACAGATCAAAAAGAATGTTTCTTTTCAGTCTGTTTTCTCAAAAATCTAAGGAATAGAGCATAACAAAGCCGCATTAATAAAATCAGTTACAAAGGCAGAATCTTCCACAGTGGAGCTTTACAAGGGAAACAGCAACTCTGCTGAACCCCAGGAATACCAATTGGTGCTACCGTGCAGAGCTTGGGACCCCTTTCCCATTGGGAACATGTGTGTATGTCTGTGTGGGTATCTTGGACCGGGCACTGGCTCCATCCTTGGACCAACAGGCTCCGTCCATGACTTCGCTCCTCGTGGTCATCACATTAAGGCCAGGAGCTGCGGGGCTCAGGGCTTCCCTGTCTCCATCCAGGTGCAACCTGTGCTGTATGTAACAGCGTGATACCGTGTAGTTCATGCAGCGTTGAGAAAACGATCYCAAACTATTCCTGGAAGCTAAGTACCATCACTGTGTAATTATTCTACAGAAGCTTGGGTAAATTTATAGCTAGTCTCCTAGGCAAGCACTTGTAGCTAAAAAACGGGATTTTTTTCAAGTGTTTCCTAGCGACCTTGATTTTCCCAGCAAAACRAAGTCAACATTGAGACCAACAATTGTTTTGAGTTTCTCTCTCAACRAATGTTCTGTAATACAAACCAAGCATCCATGATAAATAATGTAGAGTAAGGATAGAGGACAAGAGAAAAGAATAGCATGCTTTGATGGAAAAAAAAATTAAGCTTATAATAAATATTTTTCAATGAGTATATGTCCTATGTCCTTTCCTTAAATCTGTTATTTGTATATATACCGAAAGCAATATTTTGTGTTGAGAGCTTTTATTTTAAGCTCTAAGATTTCTCTTGAAAGTCCTATTGCAAGTACTCGGACCAGCTGAAGCTGTTGCCCAGTACACTGCTGAGAACAGAGTTACTCAGACTGTGTTTAGGGAGCCATCTCGGAGGCTTTCCTCAGTAGTGTAACTAAATGCTGAAYATATACTCTTTCCCCTAACTTCTTTCCAATTGCATTTCTCTAATTTTTAATTGAATTAAGAGCTAACAAGAGCTAACAAGTCCTTTATGAACTCCCCTTTGATAGTTATAATTCAGATAATTATGAGTTAATTTCAGTTTAATTTGGTACTTTTTAAATTTGTTAATGGAAAGCTTGATAGATGTTACACGGGTCTGCACATCAGAAGGATCAGGTAGAGGTAATGCTATAAAATACCTCTATCCGTGGCAAAATTTCACACGGTGAAAATTGCTGGTAATACTTAGTAGCCTAATGTTCTGCATAACTAAGGATGTGTGTGTCACAGTAAGCTGCGTAGAAGGAAGTAGATGGATTTATTGGATCTGAATGTTACTTAGACATTTGTTCCCGTTATGGAAGAAGAAAATTATGCATAACGTCATTTTATTCATGAGAATAAATTGCACGTGAATGGTTTATGATTTCAGACAGAACACGAGCAGCGACRACTGTGTGAAATTTGCCAGTAAGAAAATAGCAGTGAGAGAACATGAGTTAATTACCAATGAGCTTACATGGCTTGGCTTGAAGCTGTTGCACTTCCTGAATTTTGGGGCTATTTTAGGTCAGAAGATTGGAAGGAGTTGTTTTCTCTAAGAAGGTGTGGTTGAACACCTTGTCTTTGGGRCAGTTTTCATTGAGACAGTAACAAACCTAGCTGCTAAATTCTTAAATATAATTGTTTTCTTTCCTCTTCTGTTAAGGTAGTACAAAGTATTTGACGAGAGCATATAAATACAGATATTTTTCTTAYTTTTCTTTTTTATTATTATTTCTTTTTTCTGAAGTCACTCCCAGATGTTGTGCAGCTGGGTGCCCTAGCACAACTCATTCCGCTGTGTGGCACCTGGGGGCACTGCGGGCAGCCTCCCTGCCCTGCTCAGCTGTCCACCCCACACATACCCTGCAGAAAAGGTGGTTTATGTAAACTGTGGAGTGAGCTCCACTGGTTTAGCATTGCAGATAAATATTTACAAACATTGTGTCTCTTAAAGAACCTGGAACCATGGACAGCAGAGCTGCATTGTTTTTATAACCTTTAATCCAACCCGTATGATGCTTTGCTGTACAAGGTAGCTGACATTTAAAGGCAAAAACTAAAGCTGGAACAGGAGAAGAGAGAAGGTAGAAGACAAACACAGCTGAAAAGGAAAAATGTGGTATTTTCATGCGATCCTGTATATGAGTTGAAAAAGGATTCCTCATCTGTGCCTGGGTGTTAACATGGCAGGTGACCCAAGCGCACGCTGACTTTGACAGCATTGTAGGGATAACTTTCCACTAAGAGACTTCTTCTCAAAAAATATCTCCCACATCCTTATCAACAATATTTCCACTAATAAAGGTGTTGTGTGATCTTTTATCTCTTGTGCTGTACTCTTCTGTGTTACACAAATATTTTGACTGCAGCCAATTTGAGAAATAGGCTCTCATCTTTCTTTGCAGCCGGTCAGTCCGGTGGTGCCGTAATGCTGGCGGCTATTCCGAAACATTTTCAAGGTCTCTGTGGCTCTTTCTGGTCTGAGTAGAGTTAGTGCTACATAAACTTCAGAAAAATGCATCTTGGTTTTGGTAATAAGTTTCCATCCTTTTGGCACAATGAGATAGTAAATGTCCTCCTTGTTCTATCCTTAGAGAAGGTGAAGTGGCCCTGTTAAAAATCAGTCTGAAACACAACAGCTTTCGGGAAGCAGAATAAGAGCATCTGGACCATTAGCATAAGCAGACAGTGTTGAAAAGGTGTTGCCATTGATTATTAAACTGACCTGCTTGAATTCAAATTAATCCTTTTCCTTCCTTCCTTCCTTCCTTCCTTCCCTCCTTCC
>NW_020455688.1:4105463-4114768 GCF_003342845.1 Nothoprocta perdicaria | reverse complement strand
TCTTCTTTCTTTCTTTTTTTTTCTTCTTTGAAAATACAGGAGGCTTTGTTATTATTGGGTGTTTATCTCTCAGAGCTGCAATTCCTCTGCATTTAAAGGCTTACCCAGAAGCAGACTGAGCAAAGTGTCTGAACATCAAACGTGCATCTTTTTATCTTTTTTTTGGATGACTATTGCAGTGTTAGCTAAATGCTGCTTCTCYGGTAAAGGATAAAGCATGAAATGTAAGATTTGGAGCACACACACACATGTGATACAGATTATCCAGTGCCTTTCCCTCCACTCATGGTGTCAGCATTGCCAAATGCTGCGTGAACTATTACAGATTTTTGAATGGTAATTTTACAAATATTCCTGAACAAGCCCTACACTGGGCAGTGCAAGGAGATCTGTGGGAATGCAGTGTTAGATATTGAAGATTAAAAGCGAAGACTAAATTTTTCCCTGGCTATGCAGAGAAATACTTCTGTAATCAATAAACTGTAAAGTCATGAATGATAGTTCAGCTCATACGAATGGAAATTTCAAACATAACATAGTAGTTGCAAAGCTGTTTGTTGTAGAAATTATTCATGAACAGTCTACCCCACTGCTACCAAAAGCATACCAGAGGATGCTATAATTTATAGATCTTTTCCAGTTTAAATGTGTTGGCAAACAGCGGTCTCCTTCATGTGTGGTTTATAACAATTTTTATAAATGTTTACCAGTCACTTTCATTGTTAATGATCGTCACCAGGTACAGTGGACCGAAAAAGAGAAACTGTGGTGCCCTAACCACTAATTTGGCAAAGGCTTTATATTTTATGAAGCATTAAAGTATTTCTGTGCTGTAATTTTTCAGATCAATAGTGAAAAATGCTACTGTTTAATGCCATGAAAAATAATCGCAATTATACTTAAAGCAAATGTAGCAGAAGATTCTTCTAACAGAAGCTCTATGCTGAGCTAAACTCYGCTAACCTTATCTTCCACACTTCAGAAGGCAGCTTGGGTTTTGTGCTCTAGCAATCCCATTTTACTGGTCAACACAGAATTTTAATTAAACATAGCTTACAGGCTGCATCTCAAATGAAAAAATGAAATTAGAGCATACCCTTACATGGAGTTTATACCGATTATGGTGCTCAAAGGTAATTTTTATATTTCTTTTCTTCTGAACTCATGACTATTTTATGATGTTAGATAATTAGTGTTTCAATCCGTGCATTAAAAATGGGTTCTTCATACTATGTCCAATTCATTAAATTTTTACAGACTTTTACACTAGAAAATGGGATTTGCCATTTGCATTCTCAATAGTTGTGCCAGTTCATAAATACAGTTATGCATCATTACTTTAGGAAAACATGGACCAATAGGTTAATAATAAATCCTCAAATTAGTTCACATTTTCATTACTGTATAACGCAAAACATATCCACTGAATCCATATACTTCAAAACATATATTTACATATAGTCTATACCTTTAAATTCAAGCAAAAAAACCTACCTTTTTCTATTCTATAATTTGAAAAAGCCWATACACTTTTGGAAAGGGACTCAGACATTTCTGCATGTGTCTATGTGTGTCTGTGCACATTTTTAAATATGCATGAAATTTACTGGTACCTGCTTCACTTTCTGTTTCAGGGATTTTAATTTTAGATAGCCAGATATGAAAGCAATATTGTATAATGAATTGATTAAATGAAGAAAATCTTGCAAGACTATGTTAGAATAAAATGTGTCTATAATGCTGAGACAAATATTTTAATTCTTYGTCATAGAGATAGGCAAAAACGTGTCTTTTTATATAGCAAACTATGAAGAAGAGGCTTATTTATCATGCAAGCCCTGGAAATAAAACCTGTTGTGGGATTAGTATCGGATCCCATAATCTTCTCTGAGGATGTCCACGCTTCTGAGGGAACCTCTGTAGGACTTTCTGTACTCAGTCTCTTAAGGATTTTACTAAAGTTGTGGAAAGAGTGATACCAGCATATTCAGCAACATGAATATGAGCCAGCAACTTGCTCTTGTGGCAAAGCAGGCCAACAGTCTCCTGGTCTGCGTTAAGCCCAGGAGTGATGCCAGCAGGATTTTTCCCCTGCTCAGCACTGGTGAGGCCCCATCTGGAGTGCCAGGGTCCGTGCCAGGCTCCCCAGTACGAGACATGGACATTATGGACCAAGTCCAGCAAAAGGCAACAAACGTTATGAAGGATCTGGAGCATCTCTCGTACAGAGAGACACTGAGAGAATTGGGACTGTTCAGCCTGAAGAGGTGAAGGCTCCAGAGCAATCCTGTCAGTGTGTGTATATATCTGAATGGAAGGGATAAAACTGGGCACCAGGAGTCTCCTCATGGGTGCCCAGTGACAGGAGGCAATGGGCACAAACTGAAATATGGGAAATTCTGTAAACATAAGAAGAAACTTCTGTACTATGAACATGGTGGAGCACTGGAACAGGTTGCCCAGAGAGAGGTTGTGGAGTCTCCATCCTTGGAGATATTCAAAACCCAACTGGATGCTGAGCTGGGCAATTTGCTTGAGCAGAGGGAGAGGGCCAGATGATCTCCAGAGCGCCCTGCCAACCTCAGGCATTCTGTGATTCTGTGAATGGTTTAAATAAATCTATTATTTGTGCCTATGAAGCTACAATAATAAAACAACCTTGGTGAACACATAAGGCATTTTTCCAATTCACAGTGCAGACTTGTGCTGATTTATTTCACAAAAACCTGAATGCTCACAATATTCTGAGTATCAAATTTAGAAAGCCCTTGAGCTTTAAGTTAGAAATTTCTCGAGTTCCTCATCTGTCAGTCTTTGGTCGAGGATTTTATCTTTCGTTGCTGTATTCGAGTGAGCTGAGCAGTAACCTCTTCTAAGGGCAACATGACATGAATGCAGTAGTAGTCTAAGCAGGYTCACTCAAGAAAAGATCAGTGTTTGCTATTTTAGTTGCATTTAAAAGAAATGTAACAAAAAGAGATAAAGCTGCTTCTTGCATTGTTTCTTACCTTTTTAATTTCCCTATTGTTACTCAGGCTTTATTTTCCTATTTTCCTTTCGTCACATGTCAATTATTGCCTACTTACATCATCACTGAAAAAAGAAATCAAATCATAGGAGCTCTTCTTCATGGCCAGTTTAATGACATTATTCAGTATGAGCTGTTAGTTCTTTTCTGTCTAATTCTATATTCTCTCTTTCTCCAAAAAAGCTTCTTTAAAAATATGAGTTTGCAAAGGGAAAAAATTCTGAGACAAGGTATTCCAGAATCCAGTTTCCTCACAGAACCTCCGTACCACTCCCTGTGTATTGTTACATAGTCAGTAACTGCACAGAATTCCCTATGTGTGTGTGATGGGAAGGCATCTGCTTTTGTGAATCAATCAAAGCTCCCATCAAAGGCATCTCATCAGGCACTGCAGTTTGTACTGCTTTTATTTGGGTCACCTGAGATACTTGTCACACTTGTGTGGTGCCCATTAATCAAAAGAGGAAGTTCTCTTGGTGGTATGATGACATTTGAGTGTTAGATATGAGCAGTAAAAAATTATATTGATATATGTGGGTTCATGTATATAGGCGTGCAGGTACATGTACGGATTGATTTTGAGATTGTGCTATTCATGTATTTAGAATTTACTTTTATAATACCTTCTCTCTTCCTGTATAAGAGATGATATTTGTAAATTTAATTGTTTTTATATAATTTAAGTAAATTAAATTACTTTTAAGGCCAGAAAGTACCACAGTATCTTATTTTGATTCATATTTCCGTGTAAAACAAGCATATGAAACATGTAAAATATAAAACTCACTCTATCACCAAATCCTGATTTTATGGCATTTCAATGCAGTGAGCATGCAAGTGGTTGGAAGAGGAGGTTTGTTCCTGGCTCCAATGCTCTCTCTGGGTTGATACATATAATATAGATACCTACCTGCACCTAAATTATAGCCTGTAATAGTCTACAGGCCAATACCTGGCCCCTTAGGTATTAGGTATATATGCAGGCCTCTTAGGCAGCCTACAGTCAGGAGGAAATAAAAAGAAAACTTGTCATCTAGTACCTCCTGACATTAAAGATACATCAAACTTACTAGCTTTGAGGGTGATCTACATCGAGCTTAACCCAGGCATTAACATCCAGGCGTTACATCAAGCTTAACTCCCCAGCCTGGGCAGTCTGGAGGAGGCAGTGGATTGAGCTGCTCTTCTTCTGCCAAAGCTCCATCAGGAGGTAGCGAGAAGGCATCTCTCTCCACAGCATCCCAAGCGTGTCCCAAGGAGTCAGGCTGCAGTCTGCTCTGCCCATTGCGAGCATGTGCATATTGCTGAGCACACTTACAGTAGGTGACTCACAGGGCAGGTTACCTCTAGCACAGGTTATGGTGCCCCATTTGCACACTCACCTGGTGGATAGACCATTCGTCCACCAAACCTCAGATACAGGCTGTAGTTCTGCTAAAGATTGAGGAAGTTTGAACCTATATATTCACTGCATGTCTCATAAGAGATTAATGTACCACTGTACAGCCAGTACAGGGTGTATGGGCCCACGAGAGGCACTGAACAAGAGGGAGACTCTGATTTTGCAGGACAGCAGTTGAGAATCACACCTAGGAAAAAAAACCAACAACATTGGTTCAACCCCAGCTGCACGAGCTGATAATGTGTTTGTGCATCTTAACTTTTTCCATTGACTGACTATGGAGAGGCACTGATGCCTAACTGAGCAGTCTGGCCCAAAGTACTGGGCAAGACACCTAATTTTCAAACATAACAAAATGTTGTGTACCTACTTGGAAAAATGTGTACCTATTTGGAAAAACAGAATAACCTCACTTCCTTTGGCATATCTGATAATGCTGCTCTTGTTGGCTGCCCCAGCTGTTGGAACAATAAAGCACTTCAACTAAATGTATTGTTCTAGAGACTGAGATCTGTGTTTGCATGCCAGTTTTCAAGTTACTATTAGTTGTTGCTGCCAAGGTATGTGTCTGAAAATTGGCATTTGCTTTGATCATTGTATCTAACTTCAGCATACAATTGTTTCCTTTAACACCCAGCAAAGATCTATTCGTGTATTATTATAAATCTTAGCATTCTGTGCTGCATTTACTGAGAGAGATAACTCTTTCTTTTTCAGAGCTTCCATATGGCTGGGAGAAAATTGATGATCCCATTTATGGCACTTATTATGTTGAGTAAGTTCCCAAGTTCAATATTAACTTGTTGTTACTGTGTCATAACCTAATATTAGTATTCTCTGCAGTACTAAGAATGGGAAGACATGAATGCCATTACTTGTGCAGTAAGACTGAAGGTGTACAGGAATTCTCAATCATCAATACACATTTCATGTGTCTCAAATCGTTTAGTCATTCTGTTTCTTCAAGACCTAATTTCATGGTAACATTTCAGCAGATACTTGTAGGAAGATCATATTCATTAAAGAAAAGTTGTTGTCTTTTCTGTATAAGGTTTTGGATATCCAATGAGGTACAGGTCTTATTAATCAATGGACAGAACAAAGCATAATCGTGTTAGCTCACTTAAGATCCTTTTCTGGATAGTCCTTCCTTGCTTCAAATCAGACATTCACAGTTCCTGTCACAAGGCAGGTTACARGTTGTTTTATTTTATACCTAAGAGTACACCCAAAACTTATGAGAGAACACAAATTTCTAGTTTCACAGCACAATCCTTGCTTTTGTTTCCTCACACTATATTCTGTTCATGAAACAAGCAAGTCTCCATTCTTACTCACCTATACAAGGGACAATAATAAGAGTGTCTGAAGTAACAAACCTGGCTTTAGCTAGATCCTAGAGAAAACCAATAAATCAGACAAWTTGCTGCTCTTTTTTAGCTTTGCACTGTCGATGAGACTTATGCAAAGTGAATCTACATTCAAAGCTATGTTCCTGTTCAGAGGATCTCACTCTGCTCTTACATTAATGATAACCCAAAGTATTTAGCAGACGATAGGGAAAAGCCACTGTGCATACAGCGCTTTCAAAAACCACTTGTCCTGACAAAGATCTATCCATTATTCCATTTATTAAAGAAGGGAGAGGTTGGTTCCTATGCTAGAATCTCCATTTCAAAGCCTGGCAACAAGCAGTACGTTAACTCTAGCTGTTTCATACAGAATATAGAATTTTAGTTTGTGCGTCACACTGTTCCCTGGTTACCTTTATCCCATGAATCCATATCAACATTTAGACTGCAGGCTCCTTCTGCACAGATAGGAGGTTTGCTACCTGGGGATATGCTGCCGTGAACTTGGGCAGGGTACAGCTCAATAAGAGACATCATGAAACGATCTAATTTCTGGAGTGTTAGGTAATGTATCCGTAAGGTTCCCCTTTCTTCACAGCTATAACTGCAGCAGCTTGTGGATGCCCATGCGCTTTCCCCAGCCTTCCTACAAGGCAAACAAACAAATGGAAGCAGTGTTTGGCCACTGTCCTGCTGAGTCCTTCTGTCCCATTCTCCAAGTGCAGTAGCAGCCGCCCTACCTCTCTTTTCCCAGCTTGTTCCCTGCCCTCCCCTGACAGAGCCAGCAGCTCCATCTGCTTTGCTCATTGGTGCAGGACAGGTCAGTCAGTGCAGATTCCAGTTTGTCTCAAGCAGAAAGGTAAGTTTTTGACATCCAAAAGTAGCGCCATTAAATTAGCCTCTCTCTTTACACTTGAGTTCTTCCATGATGTCCCTGAGTAGATAGGGGTGGAGATCACCTACCTCGTTGTCGTTAATCCTTCTGAAAATTTCCTCACATACAATTGTGCAGCTGCTGGGTTGGAGTTAGAGGCTTCTGCACCAGTGGTTTTTAGTGTGTTTGGGTGAGTAGCAGGTGTTGTGCAATTTCCATGCATTAGTCTCTGCCCACTTTATTGCCAGCACAGCCCAAAGCATTTTGGCAGGGGTGAGGTTCACATTATGCATTCAGAAAAGGAGCGAGTATTTATCTCCATTTCATGTCCATCCTCAGGTAGACAGGAACAAGGCTCCTGGCCCACATGATGCTATGCAGTTACATTATTTAAGGCTGTTATTGCCAAGCTCAGGCATCCTATCATAGATAAGGTTTGTAGAAAGAAGTATTAAGAAGTATTAGAGGTTTTATAAGTGGAATAGATGTTCATAGGCTGGTATGAAAACTTGGACAGCACTAGGTTCCTAAGGAGTTTTATAGCCAGGAAAACATATCCATACTTTAATTTGCTGTCTGAGGTGAGTATGTGATACAAAAATTGCTTTACATTCTTTCATTGCAAAAAGTGAGTTAGGCCATTTTTATTACAMGTATTCAACAGATGAGTTCATTTTTAGCTACATAAAATCAGATTACAATGCACTATCTTAATTATCTCATAAAAGTGGGTAAATCATGAAAAGTTAGGTTATGAACTTTCACACATTGAAGTCCAAACCAACTTTATATGCTGGCCCTTAAAACTGCCAGTGAAAGAATGACTCCTACTCTAATTGCTGAAATATTTACATCTCTTGGGAAGTTTGCAAGGATGAGCAATGGTCTCAGGTTCAGGTTGACCCTACAAAGGCCATGGCCAGCTCCAATATACTGAGATCAAAAGACACACTTAAAGATAAAACTAAAGAGTTGTTATCAAAGCTAAGGAACAGTAATCACAGAGTATTTTAAAATTCATTTCAAATGTTTTAATTATGCATGAATATACATGTGAGAGATCATTAAAATTTTGATTTCCCTTGTTATGCAGGTCCAGGTTTCATTTGTAAGATATAGACGTTTGACATAAATGAGAAGTGCTTGCTATACATGGTTTAACTTTCACGCAATTTTGTCCTAATTTATAAACTAGGAACAAGCACCATTTCGCTGTGCAGGGCAAGGGAGAGAACACAGTTATTAAAGTGCATTCTCAGCATTCTAATTGCTGAAAGATTATTTCTCCCTTTAAGGATGATTAAGTACAACACACAGCTCAATTTCTGGACATGGTCTCTTTAATAGAACAGCTAAATTGACCGTACAGGTATTTATTGTCAAAAAAATTTACTTCCTTATGATTTCTGACAAGGCTGTGTTCCTGCTCAAATAGAAAACCTTCTCTCAGGAGGTCTTTTTGTCTTTATTATATATTTGTAACTGAGAATGAAAAAAGGACTTAGACAGTAACTCATCTGCAGCAATTTGTCTGATTTAGCCATGGAGCTGTATAGCAYGATGCAGAGTTTCTTCTTGTCTCACTGGATTGTCTAATTCTCAGGTCAGTGTTTGTTATGTATTTACAGTCTTGGTCATAAATTCAGTGCAAGTGACTTATAAAAACAACCAGTTTTATGTATATTTTTCTTCTCTTTGACTCCTTTGGTCCACATATTTAATGAAGTTGTTTGAATTTGTTGGCGTTCTTACATTGCTTTAGAGACGTCACACTACCATAAAGGAGCCAAAAATATGGGAATAAATTGGAGCTAAGAATTATTGGTGTTGCATCAACACCCTGAGGAGTCTTGAATACCTCTGCTAGTCTTCCTGTCTCATCTCACCAGGGCAGAAAGACCATTATCTGAGACATTTCTGTCTAAGCAGATTAAAGCACAACTTAAACTCGACCTAGAAATGACTGAAAAGAAGCTTATTGATATTCAGTGAGCCATGGACACAACCTATATTGTCTAAAACCATATTCTTTTACCACAGAACCATAAATAAATTGTAACATAGGTCTACAASAAGCSCTCTGTGACCCTAAGACATGCCTTGCATCTACATCATGACATAAAGCATAGTTCAAGGAACTAAACTTARGTATGATCAATTAGTTATCAATTATATCTGCACAGTAGGACACAAAAGCAATGGAAAATCCATGCTGTTCTCAAAGTGCAACTGAACACTTGCTGTTGTCTAGGGCAAGGACACTTTAGAGCCTCTAAAATATCATCTGATTCCTGTGTTTAGACCACTAACTCCACCCACTGTGTTGCAATGCTGTTTTTAAATTTATCAAATGTCAGCATAAAGACAACTAGATAGTTTACCCAACTGATACTGGAAGCTCTTTCAAGATCTTACACTYCTGCTTTTAAGAAGCCTTCTGATTTCAAGCCCAGATTTATTCCTGCCCAGATTTTAGATGTTTATTCTTTTACCTACCCTGCCAGCTCTAATATGTCCTAGTATTTACTTCTGAACATATTCAAATAATGCAATTATATAACACCATTAGAATCATAGAATCATAGAATCATAGAATGCCGAAGGTTGGAAGGGACCTCAGAGGTCATCGAGTCCAACCCCCCTGCTCAC
>NW_020455688.1:3942722-4103898 GCF_003342845.1 Nothoprocta perdicaria | reverse complement strand
TAGTGGACCCACGTTCTCCCTGACCTTCCTTTTGTTATTGATATATTTGAAGAAGTTTTTCTTGTTATTCTTAATTTTTCTTCAGTAAAAATGTGCAACTTCTTCTCTCATAGGACACTCTTCTGTTGGTCTATCTGAAATACTTTTTGAATTAATTATTTTTGCTTAGTCATTAGTGATCAGAACTTTACCTATTGTTTCAAATGATGTTTCATCACTTACGTAATGGCAAAAATAGTATTTKCTTATCAATTTGAAAATTCATCACATGATAGGTACATGATACATGACAGGTGGCAGAAATTTGCCTTTTTCCTACTACTACTAGGAAACTGCTTTTTCCTAGTAGTTCATTAGTAGTGCATAATTACCCTATGATCATTTAATGCATGTATGTCTTCCTCTRTTTCTAACTGATAAAATTTCTCTCCCTTCCATCATATATTTCTAGATTTACAAGAGTTATAGCCACATCCACAGATTAGTAATTCCACAACTTATCAAATGTATTTTGAATCTTCTAAGTAAAAGAAATATTCTTTTGTGTGACTGGAAATCTTTCATTGCATTATCTGTCTCCACCAAATCCTCACTTTTCTGATATATTATACTCCCTTAATACTTATAACTTCTCTCTAGACCACTTTTTAATGACAATTTAATGAAAAGTTCTTAGCGTTTCTACAAAAAAATATATCATTTCAGTATAAGCTGAAGATATTAGACCCATTTTAGTATCTCACAGTTTCAAAAGTTTCCAGATCACTGCTCTGTATTTAAAGCCAATGATAGGGATTGGATTTTCAGAAGGCCTCAACACATAGTTGCTCCATAAGAACAAAAGAAAAAACCTCCTTGATGTCTGAAAAATGTCTGAAAATCTCCCTGTTGTATATATGTATTTATTTCCCCAAAACATTTAGAACACAAACCCCTTTTTCTAATCTATGATCCTATTATGCAGTTATTCCATGCCACCAACTGTTCTTTTGCTTTCCTCAGAAGTGTGAAACATATAATATGTTTATATATATATATAYACACACACACACACTTACATATACTGCTAATCTAGCCTGACTTAATTTCTGCATGATTCCATTTTTCAGTACAGTTTAATAGATACATCCTATAGAATTGAAAAGGTTTTATATTCAGGTTGTCTCCTGCGTTACATGTGTTCCTATTTTAAGCAGTGATCATAAATATACTGTGTGGTAGGCTTTACCTTTTACCTCAAATGATTATGTAATTTCATTTATGGCTTATCTATAATAATGCACTAGGACTGGCTCGGTTTCCTTGAATCATGTATAGAACAGTGTCTGTACTAAAGACATGGAGCATGCTATAGCACAGCAGCACTATGATTAATATGTAGTCAAAACCATTTGCCTGTAGCAGAGCAGCATGTTGGAAGGATAGAGCACTTCTTGGTGCTATTTATTATGTTACACATGACATTGTGCATTTCTCATCCCCATCAAAATTATGTGGAGCATAAGGGAGGCCCATAAGGGTTGCACAAGGGTTTCACTGTCTAACCATACACACGTCACTTAAAACATCCTGCTGTGAAAATTACCATTTTCCCCAAATGAACCTAGTTTTTAATCAAAACCAAATTTTTTACAGCCACATAAATAGAAGAACACAATTTGAAAACCCTGTCCTAGAAGCAAAAAGGAAGCTACAGCAGCATAACATGCCCAACGCAGAACTTGGAACAAAGCCTATGCAGGCCCAAGGTTTCCGAGGTACAGTACCATATCAGCATGTCCGAGTTAAGATGAAGGATCCTGCTTTCCTTGTTTGTGTGACAATGATTTTCACAGGCTGATTAAAATAGYAGTGTTGCCAGTTCTCCCAATACTGTCACATATGTCTGTTCCCATGAAAGCCCAAGCTCCTGGAGTTGTGGGACTCTCATAAGCTGTCTGAAAAACTCAAGTCTTCAGAGTCACAGAGTAGAAAAGATGACCCAGGGTATCCTAAAGGCTGAGGAACAAGAAGCGTAATAAGAACCCCAAAGAAATTTTCTAAATAAAACCATAATTTCTGTTCTTGAGAATGTATGATTCTCTCTTGAGCACCTGAGATTGGCAACACTGAAATGATTAATTGTACTTTCTCTAAATTACTGCTAATTGATGTTTGGTGTGTTTCTAAGCTAGCTCATCTAGCAAGCATCAATTAAGCTGAAAGCCTCAAGCACTGTGTTACAGAAGTCTACAAGAATGCAGCCTCTTGGTAATGTGAAAATTAATGCACTTAGAGTAAAACGTATAAGCAACGCACAGSATTCATAGAGACATAGAGACGAATAAATTTGAACGTGGAGTTGTAGCCCAGGAATGAGGCTTGTTCTCCTTTGTGACAGTCCAAAGCTCCTCATCAACATTACCTAGGCCCAAGCACGCTCAGCCGCGCGCTGCTCCTCAGAGGTCCCGCAGTGTGAATGACCTGTCCCAGTGGCGCCGCGACGCTGCTCGGATGCTCGGGCCCTATGGTACGTGCGTGGGCTGCTCGCCAGGCACGATCTTTGCACCTTTCTCATGGCTTTTCTCACAAAACCAAGCACAGGAAGGGGCCCGGGTCAGGCTGCTCTTCCCGCTGGTGGCTCACGCTGCACGCCCAAGCACTCGGAAAGGGGATGTAAAGGTCACACGACTGTCACAGCGGTTGTAAATGTCTCTCGCTGGATGCCAAGAGCCCTTGTGTTTGGAGAAAAAGACTGCCTGATACTTAGCATTGTTTTTTAACAAGTGCTTTTAGAAGATACAGGGGGTAATTTCCTTATTGTGGGTGGGAGGGAAATTGTGCAGAATGTATTGCCTTGTAGACAAASCTGAATTCATAGGTTAGGAATAATTTGAAAGAGGTTTTAAAATTACCTCAGATATCAGTTTTATTACTGTAATTATTTTAGCTGCACAATACCCGCTTCTAAGTGCCTTTCTAATATGAAATAACATTTATAAGTCACCTCTTATGGCTGATTGGCCATAGATAAAAATCCCTCTTAAGCTTTGTGTTAGTAATAAGAACTCACTAATATTTTTTTTTCTCTGGAATGCTTGCACTCTTTATTTCGTCTGTTTTCATACACTGTCACCTACTGTCAAGTGCTGCTATTATCTGCTGTCCCCTTTGAGCTATGACCAGATCAGAACTGTTACGTTTCTTCTTTGTGTTGACTGATTTAGAAAAACCACTCTTCACCCGTGATGCATCACAGCTGAAGGGGACTTTCCTCAGCACAACTCTTAAGAAAAGCAACATGGGTTTTGGATTTACCATCATTGGTGGGGATGAGCCAGATGAGTTTCTTCAGGTGAAGAGTGTAATTCCTGATGGGCCTGCAGCACAAGATGGGAAAATGGAAACAGGTAATTCATATGGTTCCTCTATTCTTTTATATGAGAACTAGGCTCAGCTAGAGATTTTGGAGGCTCACAGATGTATGAAAAGCATGCTGTWCTTCCATCCTGCTATCTGTAAATGCCTAGCACTGTTGCTCTTGAAGAGAAGATAAGCGTCTCTGATAAAACTTTGTTACACTATTTCTTTCTAGAAATGCYGGGTAGCAGTTTTCCCCTTTTGCTATATTTTGAGGGGGAAAAGATCTCACTCTTCTACGTGGAGGAAAAAAAAAAAGAGCTGTGATGTTCTTTGGCTTGTAGGCTGTTTACCCGAGAGGAGTCTGTGCATGCAGAGAAAGAGAGCACAGAATGCCAGATGCAAGCTCCTTTCTTAAGAAAGGAGAGTTTTGCAAAATAATCAAATTCTGATCCAACATGGTTATCATCAGAACCATCAAAACTAGGATTTTTGTTTTGTGATGTGTAGATATAGGTATCTGTGGACTGCTAGTAGCGAATCTGTGAAAAATAACTAAATAAAAAAAAAGCTTCTTTAAAAGAAATATAAAGTTACCAGAAATAGCTGGTAACAATAAAATAATATAATTAGGAAAGGTCATCTAGTAATGTAGTCCAACTTCCTGCTCCAAGCAGGCCTAGCTTCATGGTTGGATCCTATTACTCAGTGCTGTACCTGTGTCAGTATAGAAGAATTCCAAGGATGGTGATCCACAGCCTTTGTGGGTTTTGATGCTTAACCATTCTCCGCATGAGGATTTTTTTTCCCCTGTATATCCAATTGAAATTCCCACTGTTCCARCTCATTACCATTGACTATGGCTGTGTGCCTGTGCATGTCTTTAGCTGTGCACCTTTCCCAACAGACTTKGTAATTCAGAAGCTGGACAGGCTGCACATTCCACCCCTGGTACAGGAGAATGGACATAATTTCCCCTCCATTTATCCACAAGGCCTCACAGGAAAAATTAGAGCTCTGGATTTATGTTGCTGCCACAGAAACCCAGTTTGTGGTGGCTGGAGTCTCTGTGAAGATCAAAGCAGCTGGATATTTTTAGCATATTCCAATACTGAGAACAACCACATAAATGCATGCTAAAAGAATAATGTTGGTTGATCCCAGGCAATTCTTCTGGAAATTACTTTTCATCCTTCTGTTGTAGCAAAGGAATGATCCAGGCTATCATATGTTGTAATAAAACATCCTGAACTCTTGCTAATTCTGTAAGACTCTCCACGACTTTGAAAGTAGGAAGTGTGAAGGTTGTAAAGGTTGTGAAAAGTATTATTTTTAAAGCACCAGAATTTGTCTTATATTACAGTTGGCAGGATATTTCTGATTTTAAAAAGAAAAAAGGGTAAATAGATATCCGATACAAAAAAAATAAAATGTGAAAAAGTAGAATGCAGATATTTTGTTTTGGCTTTGTATTAAAAAAAGAAGTATACCAACTTTTTAATTGCTTTCAATTCCTGTTGCCATTTAAACTTCTAAATGAAATTTATTACCAAAAGGCAAAGCTAAAGTAGTTGATTAAGAAAGCACAGTAGACTTACTGAGGCTCTGTAGAGATTAATAACATAAACTTCATATTTCCTGTTATTTTCATATTAGCTAATATGCTCCATGAGAGATTTTTCTTGGTTTTTTTTTTTTTTTTGGGGTAGTTTAGTATTCTCTGATCCAGCAGTCAAATATAGCTACTTGTTAACTTGTCTGAAATGTGGATGTTGATGGAGGTTGTTCATTTTTTCCAAAGTGTCCTTGCAACTCACCTAAATTTTGATATTAAAACTGGAATGCTAGTTTCATAATACCCTTAGTGATGATTATTGTAGTCATGGGTTGTGACAGAAACATGGGGGGGAAAAAAAAGGTACTTAGGAATATCTTAAAGTAACATTTTATTTTTTTTAATAAATTAGTTTAAATAAACTACCAATTCAAAACAAAAATGTCTATTCAAGTGTATAATTATTGTATAATGATGTGAGCCTGGTAAGTATGAAATTACATCTCAGAATTAATTCTGCTATTCAGTSTCTTTATTTCTGAGAAGAGTGACAGAGTTCTGATGTAAAGAAATAGGAGAATCTCATAAAGAACAACTGTAGCATCTAACATGGGTTTTCTGAATATTTCTAGTGCTTTCTGCATATGATAATGGTAAAATGTAAAAAGATACCTAGGGTCAGAACATTAATAAAACAGCTGTTCAGCAAAGAACTCCTGTCTTCTGATACCTGATCCCTCTCGTTCTTGCTAGAGTAGGATTTCCTTCTGTGTTCAGCCATTTTACAGTCTAATCAACTGAAGAAATGAAAGCATTCCAGGTTACATCAAGAGCATTTTGCTCATCAAGTTCTTTAAATCATGTTTCAAAACCACTCGGGATTACATATGTGCCTTTTGTTTGTAAGGTAGGCATTGCTGGATGATGAATGGAGCTCTTAGAATAGTTTTTATTTATTCTTTTGACATGAACTGTGTGGTGGTGTGCAATTTATTTGCAATCTAGTTACAGCCACAGGAGGCTTTGATAAATGATAAAAATATCATAATGTGACATTGTGGCAATACAATATGATATTGAGGGCAATGACAATAAGATCAGTGATGTGAGCTTGTGATCTTGAAGGGCATAAGTGATTGCTACAAGTGGGGTACTCCTCTCTGTGATGCATCTCTGAAGCCTTTGCCTTGCGTGGCTGATGTTGACTGGTTCAAATGGAAAACAAAATCCTGACATGCACCGGACATGGGAAAAGAAGCCAGAAAAGGCATCATCTCCTTCAGCTTATGTGATCTCAGCCACAGGCTGAAGATGCCATAGTGTCCTTTAACCTAATGGTTAAAGAAATCAAGTCATTGAAAATCAACATTGTAAAATCGTTAAATATTTTAGCCCTCATCCAAAAGGCAGATACAAATGCTGTTTCAAGAGAAGGGTGAACTTGCTTAAGATGTAATTCTCATCCTTTTTACCTCATCACCACACAGTGATATTTACCATCACATTTCAAAATTAAATGATTTTATACATTACTTGTAACATGGAGACTAATGCAAGACAGAGGTTGACATTGCTGTGGTGTTAAGGAGCAATTAAAGTAGCAGGCAAACTGAGTGCATTGAGATACAACAAGGGATATTTGCAGTGCTGGTGGGCTGACAGCAACACTACTCACAGTCCAGTGCTGGTCTTTAAGAAGGGGTGATCATTGTCCCAGACACACAACAAACATCACAAGCAGATTCAGAGGATCCACATCCTCTGGTGTGGTGAGAACAGAAAACAGCCAGATTTACATTCCTGATCCCATTTGCCAGATGTTTTAGAATTCCTAAAGGGTTATTATGCCCTCATGTAAATCTAGCATATGTGAGCTAGGGGCTGTTAATAATATTGCAAATGTCTTTCTAGGACATATTTTAGTACTTGGAAATCAATCAAGCTGCTGGATATGAACATTGCACTCCCCAGCATCTCTACTTTGGAAATGCCCAGAAGCTGAGCTCAAGAAGGCTTTCTTGAGGGCCTTGAGTTGCTATATCTTGTCTGAAACCTCATCCTCCTGACAGAAAACTGTTTGCATTTAAGAGGCCCCTTTATCCCATTGAAATGTAGAGTGAACATCAGTAGTAAAAAAACAAATCTGCATGAGAAGATTTTTATACAGTGATTGGTTTTGATTGACTTCTGTCAAAGCTCAATGTGCAAAGGTAAAATTCTCCTAAAATTTGAAGGTTGTTCAACAGACTAGACAAGCCAAAGCACTACCACAACCTCTGCTCAGGAAGGACTCTCTATTTGCACACATCAACAAGTTCCAGGATCTTTGCTGCAAGGTCACAATAAATGGCTCCAAGATATGACACACAAACGATTGAATCTTTTGATGTTGATTTTGACTGATGAAAATCTAAGGTCATTGCAGGATGAACTTTTCAGAAATAAATAGATATGTATATGTCTGTAACAATGTCTAATATTCAACTCTGTGACTCAGGAATGGGAAGCAAACTTCCTTATTTCATCAGTCAATTGTTCACTTGGCCAGTTACAAGATACTAAATCATCCTCAAATTGAAGTGACTTGGCATCCTTCTTGATCTACTTAATCCTAAGTGTTGGTATTCAGTCAAGAAAGAGCAAAACTAAACCTTTACATGGTTTAAAGGTTTAAAACCTTTAAATGTAATTAAACTTAGGGAATAATTGTGTAGGCCTCATTCATGCAAATTGTGCCCAGTATAGCCAATRTCCCACAATATCTATAAAAACTACTGCAATCAACACAGAAAGAAGTTGGGACATCTGCAAAGGCTGCTTGCACAGACTCAAAGGGATTCTCACTTCTGTTCYCTGTTTGTCCATTGTCAGCTTGAATTAGCACGTATTACCTCRCTTGATGTTGTGACTACACACCACTGTACCTCTCTTCTTACTCATCAGCCTTTTCGGGACCTTTTCAGGTCCTTTCATATCCTATTAGTGAAGATCTGTCTGGCAGTCTTCTCTTTTGCAATACTACATATCTGTGGTAACAGTCTGTTTACTKCAGATGCCCCTTCAGAAATTTCACCAGCCAGGAGCTCAGTGAAGAACCGGTCACGCACATTTAAGACTTCATTGCCACCAACGCTAGTCATTGCTGGGAATTTAGTAAGTCCAACTGCTGACGCCCTGTCATCAGTTCATTCACTACTGCCAGGAAGATGGGCCTCCCAAAATTAGGGCATTGTATTTAGAGCACAAGCGATTATGCTAAAGGATGGCCTGCTGATGAAAGGGTATCTTATGTGTTATCCTCATGCATCTTTAGGATACACCACTTGCAAGTCTGCAAGTGGAACAACACCAATAAAAGCAGTTTGTGCAATCAAGCTCTTCCACAGCTTTGCTTTGCCTGGAAGAATGATATTCCTCAGGACTGACACAGCTTGCAACTATTAGCTGCTATTCCCATTTCAGACAACCCAGGACTGAAGATCTCTATTAATTCCGTGAGGTTAAGAGAAGAAAAATAACTGTCTGGAAAGTACTTGCCAACAAGAACAAAATATATTATTGACATAAAGGAGCATGATAGTTCCTTCCTCCAGTATTAGGTCAATCAGCCTGGATTTCTTGTATTTTTACTGCTTATTTGTTCCTATACCATTCAGCACAGCTGACTGAGGAAACAGTGCCAAACAGAGCAGAAAAAGTTTATCTGCGTCATGCACAGCCAAAAATCATTGTATTCTCATCATATCACAGTTCAAATCATGATACCTCCAGTTCCTTTCACCAGTGAGACCACTTGCATTTTCCTTACAGTCAGCCAAACTAGGAGTAACCATTTGGTTAAGGAGATACCTTTTAATACACAGTGCATGTACTAGAGTATGTGGATGGTACAGGACAAGATTTCATGTCACAAAAAGTGGAGGGAGCTTCTCTAGGAAATAATTTATTGAGTGTTGAAGCCAAGAACATCAGTAGGAATGTGTTTATATAAACATAGAAATTGTTTATACATTGCATAAGCAATTGTTCCAGCAAATATATTGTTCCAGGAAGGTCCATGTGAAGCCCTCCTTTCAGCCCTTCAATGCTGAAAGCTAGCACTTCATCACAAAGATTGGAGGCTTCATTATAAGGCTTCATCGTAACGAGTGGAGACTCTCTGGTATCTGTCAGGGAGGATGGCATTGAGACTGGAGGCTGGAACGGCTGTGTGAATTTGGAGGTCTTTGTATCCTACATGATGGCAAAGCCTGTGGATGCCCTTCAAGTTCATAGGCCATTGGTGGCCATCCAGGGGCTGCACTTCCAGGTCTTCCTTTTCTTCGCTCAGTATGCGAAATCTCTCCTTGTTCAATCTCCTTTATATTTCTCATTGTAAAAACCAGCACATATCACATGAAATAAATGCCAAAAACATTCCAGATCTTTATGGATAAAATTAATTTTTCCTTTCAAGTACCTTCCTAAAGTAGCTGCTTCTACTGTAATGTTGCTAATTCTCACAATTGTAGACTGTCTTCAGAATCTTTTAAAGACCAATTCTTTCATTTTTTAAAAATGGACGACTAAATATAAATCTTAGCTTCRATCTTACAGGACCAAAGTTTGAATTCCTCTGCTTGCAGAGAAAAGCTCTGAAGTACAACCGCATTTTACCTAAAAGGCTTCAGTCAGAAAGTGAACAAAAAATACACAAAAAAAGTGTATTATTTATTTGATCTCATGAATTAGTCCCTCTCTTCAGTGGGGGAAAAAGTGTGCCTTGTGATTTTGAGTGCTTGATGTTGTCAATAAAAATTACATGGCAGTGAAGCAGCAAGATGCTTCTTTTCCAGTCTCTCTTCCAGTGGGAGATCCATTGAAATTTGCATGTGAATAGACTGACTGGAAGGCAGCACTCTGACTCCATACATGTTTTTTAGCCCTAAAGTTTTCTCTTAGTCCTAAAATTTTCTCTCATTCAGCTACTCAAAATAACAATTGTAATAATTGTTATTTATTTCCTTTCCTATAGTGACTGTTATTCAAAAGACTTTTTTTTTTGAAATACAAATAATATGCAGAAATGCAGTAGTAATCTGGAAAGAAAAAAATCTTCTTTTGTTGATAAAATCGATATTTATACAAAGAAGACCGCCCACAGCACCTATTGTTTATGGCACTCACTTCATTCTGAAAGAAATGCACCCCTATTCATATTTTTTGATCTACATTTAGCAGTCACAAGGAAGACAAGCTGCACTTGCTACTTGAAACATGAAGGTATTAGGCATGTAAATATGTAGAACAGTCTTCTACGGGATATACAGGCAGGTCTGCTTATAAACTAATAAGTTTAAGTGTACTGTAAGCATAAACTAATAATGACTCAGMCATCAGAGAAACTCTTCCAGCTCCATCTATAGAGATGTGAACCTCTGTGATTGGGAATGGCAGAGCCTTGAACGTGTAGCCATGGCAGACTCCAGGTGTACAGCGTTTATTGTCTCTCTTTTCTGGCTGTTTCCCCCCTGAACAGATGCATTGCAGTTATGTTCTCATATAAACTGGAAACCAAGGCTGAAGCAATTTCCTAAGAACAGGGGATTTAATGCAGATGTGATAGTATGGAAGAAGGAAACCCTTAAACAGAATTCTGTTTCTTATGGTTAAATAATACACAAATTGTATATAAAAGATGTATACTCTGTTTAACCTAAATCATGTGTCTAGGCCCCTGAAACAAGAATAAAGGGAGTGCTCAAAGATGTAGTATCTTTAGCAGAGAATGAGATCATACACAACTCAAGAAACATGGCAAAGTAAAACTTAGGGCACTAAAAGTGAAAAATAGGGTTAGCATTTGGATGTGAACTGTTCAACTATGTGCATCTTCTCTTTCAAGCGTTCTGTGCTTGGTTTGCATGAAACAACATTTTAGCAACAGACAATCTTACTGAATACATTGTTTTCTATTCTGTGTTGCTGTAGAAGAAAATCTGTAGKTGTATATTCCTAGGTATAATTTCAGATCAGATTCCATGAAGGAAATGTCCACAACTATCAAATGGATAGATCGGGATATTAAAACTGTTCTACGTATTTTAGCATACAAAATAAAGACATAGAACTAATGTGTGAGGAAATAAGCCTCAGAAGCACCCACAAATTCATCCTGCCCTCTAAATGTCATCATACTAAAGCTGTAGGTTCCTAAGTTAGGATGTTTAACATAGGTTAGTGGATGATGAATATATTGTCATAAGCCTTTCATTTATTAGGACAAGTTTTGCAAGTTTTGCAAGTTGCCAGTTGAGTAAGCAGAGTGCAGTGACCTCCGTGACTGCCAAAGATGCCACAGTTGCAGAAATAACTTTTCTCYTATCAGATGTAATTAACATCTATCTGTCAAGATTTGACTATTTGTATGAACAGATAAAAATATATATTGAAAGTAAAGGCTATCATCATCTCATGTATCATTTCATTCAAGAAAGAATGATATTGCTTAACAAGAAGAATGATCTGGGAGGGGACAAGGATCCTCTTTGTATATAAGGAGAGGACAAGGAAAGTGGGAGCTTCGTATTGCAATATCAAGATTACTAATCTAGAAACWTTGCAGTATCACCAGCCATTCTGCCTTTGATACACTTCTAAAGTTCTCATTCTTGTATATAAAACTTCACTACAGATTCATTTATCAAAACAAAATGCAAATGTTTGGTTCAGTTTCTTTTTTTTTTCACTTTGTAGTAAAGGTCAACAAAGTATGATTTTCTCTCTGCCTCTACATTTGTGCAACCAAACAGAATTTCCACCTAAATCAAAATCTGAGTGTTCCAAATGTAGCTCTTCATTTACCTGTAACTTTTTTTTAGCAGAAGTCTCAAAACAGGAATAAAAGCTCTTTAAAATTTTCAGAATCAGTTAAGTAATCACTTTAAAAAGACAATTTCTCCACTATATTTAGACCAAGAGATACCACTGTAGCCACTTAGCACATGTTTTACTTGAACAAATTACTGCCTTCCCTGTATCTTTACTTCTCCAACCAAAAGGAGGAATAGTCATTTTGGAACTTCACAGAATAGAGTAATTGCTGCCATTAGCAAATCCTATCATAACTAATATAAGTATTTATCAGGTGAAGAGAAACCTGATAGAGCTCAGCTTAAAAAAGTATTTAGGCAGGTTGCTGTGTATATCCAGTTGCGATGGAACCAGTTATGATCCAAACAGAAACCCATGCTCAGCCACATGGTAGATCAGGTTTTTAGCAGGCGGTATACTAAGTTTCTCATTTGATGCATGGCATAAAGTAAAAACAGCCATGGTGGCCTTAGCAAAGAGAAAGCATTCTTAGGCATATAAATTGTATTCTGGATGCTTTGTGAACCTTTAGCTAATCCTGAAGCATATCTTGCATTGTCTCTTGCCTGAACCAGGATCCTGGAGCAGATGGACCCTTCCTCTGACCCTCTTTAGCTGTTCATGTAGCCTTTGCAAGAATAGCAAGGTTTATTTCAGCGCTTATGTAACTGCCTCTTTGTAACTGATGGTTCTGACATTTTAAAAAATGGCTTGTTTGTTTGAAAAGCTGTTACAAAAATTTCTCAATAACATAAGCGGCACTTCTCAAGCTAGTGGGCGGGCATGAAGTTAATCCTGATGAAGTGAGAAGTCCCTGGAAAATTTCAGCCAGCCTCTCTGCCTCCTCCCTCGTCAGCAGTCGCAGAAGTGCAGTATTTATTCTGAGCTAGCGCAATGGAGGTGGAGGGTAAATGGAGCTAGAGCTGCGACGCTGCTGCCATATGCGCAGTGCGCGCGGGAGCAGGGAGCTGCCAGGGCAGAACCTGCCGCCTGCTCCCGGTCTCCTCCACGGGCAGCTGTGGCAGGAGGTTGTGTCTCCTCTCCCCGGCGGCCCGAGGGACAAGGGCTCTGAGGAGCCCAGCTCCGGGAAGACCTCGCTGCCCTGATGCCACCCACGTCAGTARGGACGCGCGGACTGTGAGTATGGGCTGCAACTCCCTGCGGGCACCCGGGGCTCAGAGCTTCTGCCCAGGCTCCATCGTGGTCTGGGGAGCTGGCTGTGCTCAGGGGAGGGAGAGGGGCTCCTCTCCAGGGCTTCGTGCTGGACCAGGGAGCACCGTCTGGTTTTGCTGGAGCTGGAGATGTGTGGATTTGTTTTCCTTCTGCAGGGAAGGGAGAAAAGAGTGTTTTATCCTCAGGGGTGGCCAGCGCGCAAGTGTGTGGCTGTATGTGTGTGTGCATGTGTGGCAGAGGGCAGGACCAGGTACCRAAAGGGAACAGGAAGGGAGCTCTGCATGTGCATTTGGACACCAGTGATGTGAGTGCAGGTCTTTAACACCAGCACGTCTGCTCCTGTTGGTGTGTTACGTTCTACTTCAGCTCCTCATGAAAGGAAATTCATATTCTGCGTGTTGCACTAACTTCGTCTCGATTAGCATCAGCATCACAGCACACAATATTTACTAAGACTTTAGCGTACTGTGCATCACCTGTGGTGCTGCTGAGGGAAAGGAAGGTAATAATATTGCACACCTCTCCTTTTTTCTTGATAGGTCATGTTTTTGAGAATATGCATAGTGAGCCATGAACCATGCTGTGCTGTGCTGTTACTCTGCTCTTCATCATCTTTCCTCTTCCATGTGTGCAACCACAAAGCAACTAGTTGCTATGAGCAAAAGCTTTCAGCAGCTGGTGATTTCTGGCCTGAGCTCGTGCCACTGACCCTGTGAATCCATTGCTCCTGAAACACCTGGCAGGGCCGCACTGGGAAGGGGACAGTAACTCCGGGAGCTGGCGAAAGAGCACAGGAGGGATGGGTGGCTTTGTGCTGGGAAYGTCAGCTAGGGTATAAAACCAGTGCTAGGACTTTCTCATAGGGCTTTCTCATTTCTTGAGAGGAACAAGGGCTGAACTGTGTGTGTCATGTGTCCACGAAGCACCTGCCCAAGGAGCAGCGTTAGTCACAAACCATCGCTAACACGTTACAAGGTTACAGGTCCCCCCGTCGGTCACCAGGGCTCAGGCACCCCCAGGCTGTCCCCAGGCTCTCCAGGGGTGACAGCAGGCCACATGCTGTGGGTGGTGGCCACCCAGGCCCCGTGAGTGGTCACCTGTAACCAGGGGTGCCCACCCAACCACCCAACCAAAGCTGGGCCTCATGGTTAGCTCGCCAGCAGCTTTTGAGGTAGGTTTCTGCAGAAAATTGAGCACAAAGCCCATGCGATGCTGTCGCGTTCCACAACGCACAYGATCTGTTTGTTCATGTTTGCTTAGTTCATTTAAGGAGGTTGTTTTATTCTGAGGAGTTTTTCTTTCAACACAGACAAGACAAATGAAAACTGCTTTCTTTTTTTCCTCCGGTGATTTTCTGGATAGGTTAGAGTGGCAGCAGCGCTGCTCGGMATTCAGAAAAGCTTCCCAGTTTTTTTTTGGTAGATTGTTTTTGGCAGCCTGTTTCGTCCCAATTATTTTCTGTGTGTCGGGCAGAGGGGCGTTTTTAGGCCATACTTGATTGCATCGCTGGTTCCATCCAAAGGAGATGCAGTCAGCTGTTACATAAGAGATTCAATCGTTGCTAGTGCACTTTCCACTTATTTAATGAAACAGTTCTGAATTGTTTTGAGAAATAAGGGTAATAAGGATTATACTTGAACTATTCTTTATGTCAAAAGTACTATTACAGCCAAGGTGCTGAGATGATGGGTTTTTATTTTAAATTACACTGTATTTCAGCCAGTATCTTTCAGGAAAGTGTTCAGTTCTAAATGCAGGACTGTGAACTTGCAAATGTTCAATTTGTCACAAGAATAACAAAGCTGCTTTGCAGGAGCTTAAAATATATAGCTTTTATGTAGCTTTATATACGTAATATTTTTCATATATAAATATATTATTTTTCCCAAAATAATAAATAAATTTATTTTGGCAAATAAAAATTTTGTTTTTTAAATTTACAGAAATAATATAATGTTCTTCAAGCTGTAAAGCAGCATATATGTTTGCTGAGTGTATGTATAGGTATATTTATAGCTGAAAAACTTTAAACAGAACTGAAAGAGGTTTTTCTTGAAGTTTTTAGTAGTAGTCAAAGTGGAAATTCCCCAAGATCAAAACATTTTGTCCATACATTCATTCAATATGAATATTCCTATTTAAGAGAAGAAAAAAGGAAAGGCATCATGAAAAAAATATTTTCATTGAAAAAGCAAATATTTCAACTCTTGTTTAAAAGACAATTTTTCTCCTTTTACCAAAATGGCCTAAAATTAGCATATTTAAAATCTTTTTTCCAAATTCTTGGTTTACTTCTGTTTTTACTTTTTTTCCCCCCAAACTGCCATTTTGATTAAAAAGTCAAAATGAACAGTTATTTGCACAGCTAAATATAAATGCTGCCAGCATATTGACTTTGACTAGGACAATGCCTTAGGCTATTGCTTATGCATGAGGTTGAGCAACAAATATATTTACATTATTTCCTAAGTACCTGGAGACTCCAGTTCCCTTAGCTCTATTTCATTTCCTTTATTTGCTGGCTTTTTGCTTTCTTAGAAAAATGTAAGGATGATTACTCAGCAAATCCAAGAGTGAGAAGAAAGAATAGTTATTTTTCTCTGTACCAGCCATATTTTGGTAAAGATGACAAACGTCTAAAAGGTGACATTTTGTTAATGATCCATTTCAGTGACACTCTTTCTGTTTTGTAATCAGGAAACTCTTATCTCGTGAACATTACAGACATACTGTGATTACAATGATGCAAAAGCAACATTAACTTCTTAGAGGTATTAAATACCTTTTCTTGATAGGTTCAAGGCATTTTCTCCACTGTAATTTACTGTCTTACTATATTCCACAGTATCATATCAGTTTGAATGAATTTAGTGTCATTATAACAATCACTGAGAATAACAGAAAGTCTTAAAAACTTCATCTTGTGAAACAGAGTCGTCGTGCAGCATCACATCCTAAACTACACAGGCATTTTAAACCAAGACAAGTATTTCCTTTTATTTTACCAAAATGCTATGTGTATCTACCACAACTTTAGCAGTCGCTGCTAAAATTTTCAGAAGCACTGAAGAGATGATGTTCCCTCTGAGAGTGTCGTTTCTGTTGCCGTGAGCATGCYGAGGACCGCTGGCATCACTGTGCAAAGTGCCTCGGGGCTGCGGCCAGAGCCGCCGAGCCGCCCCGCTCGCCCCTTCGAGGGGCTGCAGCAGCGGCAGCAGCATCAGGAACCACAGAGCCTCCCCTCGCCGTGCGGGCATCACTGCTCGGAGACACATGCAGGGAATTCACCTTTTTTTCGGTTTTGTGTGTTTGACAGCATCATCCTGCACWATCGTTTTCAAGGGCATGGTGTCAGCAAGAGTTTCACCCGAACAATTCAGTTCAGCGTCACAGGACACTTCCAGATATGTAGTATTTTTTCCAGTCGTAGTCTGTTAGAGATAACGCGTTTTAAAATGACAGTATAGATAGTACATCTAACTGGATTTATTATACATATTATATTATAGATAGTACAGGTAACTGGATTTAAAAAGTATTCAATAAGTAGTGGTATAAAATTGGTTATGAATGTTATAATTTCACCAAAGGCTGAAAGTTCATTATGAAGTGTTTATATGTGTACGGCTGTGTGTAGGTGTGTTTAGAATGCATATCTTTCTGTCTATCTCTGTACATATATCTTTACACACATATATATATGTGTGTGTCTGTGTGTGTGTTTAAAATAAACATGAATGTATCTATATAAAAATGCAGTTAATTTCAGAAAAATGGCACTTCTTTCTAAGAAYTAGACCTTTGTTGGGGAGGGTAGAAGAAATACAATATTGTTTCATCATATCAAATATTGTCGCAGATTTTTCACTGAAAAGCTCCATGCTGTGGAGCTGGCACTTTTGTGGAGAGGGTCAGTCTGGTCCCAGGGTTATGGATTTGTCTTTCCCATGAAAAAGTRCATCTGATTGTGAATGGAGCCTCACTTTTCATATGTTAGGATTCATTTTATTCCCCTCTTACTTTTGTCCTGATCATCTTTCATCTTGGAGTGCCAGAAAAAGCCAGTCTTTCCCCAAATTGGCCCTTCCACCAAACAGGAGCTGGAGTGGCGCTGACAAGGGAATGGGCACCACGACCCCCGTGGCGCTTGCTCGCTGTCACACAGCCGGAATCCAGCTCAAGTGCCAGGGAAGAGCTGTAAAGCCAAGGGACCAGCACAAAGGTCCTGAGGCAGTGGATAAAATACAAGGTATTATCTAGGTAATGGCCGTATCAGARCCTGTTTGCAAAGTGCAGGCACATCGGATATATACACAGACTGCCTTGAATCCATTATTTTCCAGATTTGTGATTTTCCTTTTCTGGGCTATAAATAGATGTCATATAAGGGAGCCTAGATGGAAAAGAGAAATCACTTCAAGCTAATTTATCTTTTATTTCTTCTTCTTTTCACCTATTTACATTCCAGTCAACTTGATGCAACAGTATTCATTTGCCATTAGGTGGGTGTGCGCTTTGTATTTCTGTGTTTGAATTAGGCAGCACGTCTGTTTTTTTTAATTTGGAAGAGTGAGGGATTTGAGGAAATTGCAGAATCCTCACGTAAGTAATTTCTCTTTTAATGAAGACAGCTTTTAATCTCTTTTACGTCTCGTTGGTATCCGAGCACATCTGGGTCTTAGGTATCCTAATTCTTTGTTATGCCTCCAGAGCATCCTTCCCAAATGAATCCTATATGTGCAAGTGAAGAAAAAGAACGTATTATTAGTCATCTTAAACAGCTTTGTTTTTGCACACACCCTCTAACAATAAGACAACATACAGACAAGTGCATTTGTTCTGGTTCTTTTCCTAGTCTGCAGAGGGGATAAATTCCTCCAGTGAAAGAAATGTTGGGAGTGGGTAACAACCAACTTGGGACAATATTTAATTGGAATCCAAAATAAAATCTGACTGCATTCCACTGAAGGAACAGCACATCTGTTATATGCATTTGTAATTACAATGATTTTCATAGATTTTTAATGCTAGGACRCAATTATTAATAAATTCAAGGAGAAAGGAAGGAGTGTGGCATGTATTTAATGCCTTTCAGTTTCCTTGGCAAGAGTGTGGGGCAGTAGCCACTGAAAGCAGAAGGATTTATTCTGCACTTTCTGTGCATCACAGCGTTTTTCCCTATATTACTGCTAGTCTACCTTTTTTTTTTTAATTTTTATGTTACTTAAATCCATAATGGTTTATGCAGCAACACTGTACTAGAGAAACATTTATGTTTGCTATATATATGTAGTATTGCCTCATAATCCAAAACATACTCTCCAGTTTAATCTTGAAAGACCATTTATTCTTCTTCTAAATCATTACTCTTTTTAAAGAATACTTGAATAAATGTGAAAATATGCATAGCTCTAATACAGGTATCTTTAGATGATTCTACTAGGAGTGTTTACAGGCATTCAGCATTTGGACTGCAAGTCACTGCTGTAAATTGTGGAGACTGATAAAGTATTAGAAAGAAAAAGAATATGGTACCACAGATACCAAATTTACTGTCCTCTTCATTCCTGATCTTCATCAGAAGGCATCGCATAAGCAAGTTGAAATGAATTTGATATTTGTCATCGCAGGCACCTTGACCCCTTCATAGATGTACCATTAGTAACTGCACTAATGCGGTGTTAACAGGCTGATATCAGACTGGCTCAGTACAGAAACCTCCCCCGCCACGGGCTGATCAGAATATGCCCTGCCACGATACTGCTGGCAGTATTTTTACCATATTTCTCTCATGTGAGGTAATAATATAYATATTTTTGGAATGCTGGTGAAAAGAACGGATGGTTTCATTCTCAGTGGGAAAAAAAAAACAATAGAACAGTTTAGAGTTTCTTCATATTTAAAAGTAGTTCCATTTATTTCTTAACTCTGGTCTTGACAACATTTCAGTAGGATTTTAGACTTTTTCAGTTCATCTCTCTGTAGGTAAAATTTGTCAAGGCTAAATAACTTTAGGATCCTCATTCCTTGCTGAGCAAAGCTAAATGATCCCAGTTTGGAAGTGCTGTGATTTGTTCTTTTAAATATTAACCTTGAACATAATATAATAGAATGTATTACTAGTATAAAAATAGAGGAATAATAGAATTATGATATTATGTAGTTATATTTTAACACATGGTTTATAATTATCRTGAAACCTGACTGTATTTTAGATTTGTTTATTGTTCCTTGAACAGATACACATTCTCCTTGCTATGTAAATACACRTTGTAAACCCTATGAAATCAAAACATTTAAAGCTAAGTAAATCCAGAATTCACAATTCACTTGTGCTTAACTTTGCTGATAGGACACTATTATTTATAGTGATTTCTCCCTCGTTGGTGTCAGCACACCCAGAGTTGATTGGAGTGACTCACGCRGACAAACTTTTAGGTTTCTTTTTATGAGTTTGTAATTTCTTGATTTTGCTAAATGCAGAAAGAGTTAAAATGGACCAGGAGACCTGCTTCCATTTTTGAACCTGGGATTGTTTCTGATTTTCAGTTTAACCTTAGCTGGTTTTCTTGGGATTGTGATGCTTATTTTAGAACAAATGACTATGTCATTGTATTTCTAAAAATCACTCATATATACAGTTGACATCTTACTGCAGTTTTCTCTGGAAATTGCTTTCTGGCGGGGCATGTATGTGAGCAATGTGTGCATACAAGCTTCAATAATTAACAATTTCATACTTGAACTGTCATAAGAAGCAAAGAGAACAAAAGCAGTTTTCATAAGAACTACCATCTATTTTTAAAACAGTAATTTTTGGAGCAAGATTTGTCATGATATTGTAGGGATTTTATGCCTGCCTGAAGCAGGAGGGGGTTCTTGGACGTGCCAGGCAGCTAAGCTGGTTTACTGATGCTTTTAAAAAACAGAGACAAACAGAGCAACGCGGGCACCAAAGTCCTTTCTGCTTTCCTCAGCRTTGCACTGTTGGCATTCACATCCCCAAATCCTTCCACTCCTGTATCCTGTGGTTCACACACATTCCCATCTCTCTCCCAAAGCTGTTTCACATGCACCCACCCTGGTTTTACCCTCCCTGCTGCGCTTCCTGGGGCAATGGGTGCTTCCTAGAAAGCAGTTAATGAAATTGCTGTCCTCTTCCCACCTTTTCTCACAGGCTCACCAGGTGAGAGTAAGTTGTGCATAAAACACGCTCAGGAGAGATATTCTACACATCCCCTTCTGTCAGTATAGCTCTCCATTGGATGGGTCCACTTGCCTTCAGTTGCTAATGGAAATGAAATCTATATCCTCTGAGGAGACATGGTAGCCTCTACTCTGTCACAAGGAGGATAGAAACATTGCATAGGAGCAAGTGAGGATAAGTGGTAGCGACTGTAGTGGAAAGCAGTCTGGATCCTACATATAATGACTGTTTCGAGTAGGGCTTTCCCACTAATGGATGACCCATGGGATCCTTCTCCCCGAGAGCAAGAGGAGATGACAAGGTTTCTGAGGAGCTGCTCCTTCGATCTGCGCCAATACAGAAGTCTGATAGGGGATCACAGACATTTGCAATAAGCCATTTTAATTTACTTTGCTCATTATCTAATTAACAAATTAAGAAATTCAAGCAGCCAGAAAATTAATTCTTTACTGAAGGGAAGATACGGCCTGTTGTTATACATAATAGAGTATTAATGCTCCCTTTATATATAAAATCTGAAATTTCACTACTGAGCTGTAATTGGTATATCCATAATGCAGCTTAGATCATTACAAGGGTTAGGATCGCAACATTAAGCTGAAGCCCCACATTGCACTGGAAAATGATAAAATGCTCGCCCTGAAGTGTTGTATTGTTATTGTTTAAATATTTACTGCAGTAGAAAAGAGCAGTCACAAACAAATTATGACTCTACTTGGCCGCAGTCTGCAAACAAGTACTCAGAGTTTTAGTCTTTGTCTCAGAAAGCTTATAAACTAAAACAGGAAAAAAAGAAAAGAAAACAAGAYGAATGAGACAAATAAGAAAGCAGAATAGCTGTTGGGATATTGGATAATCCTCATAAAAGTAGAATTGAGCTCTTATGCGTGCCACAATAATAGCAAAAAAGTGACTTTTGCCTAACCACTGTCTTTTAAAGTAGTTGAGTTTTAAAGAAGGGATTTGACGGGGCTTTTCTTAATGATTTTGCCCCACTATTCCACCATCAAAATACAATGCAAGATGAATTTTGTTGCTTAGAATCAGAGTAGTACTCAGGGAAGAGTTTGAAAAGAAAAGATAAATTATTCAGTGGAGAAGGCATTAAATTGTTTTGCAAAGAATAAAAATATACTGCCCTTGAAAATGAGTACTTGGCAGTGAAATAGGCTCTTGAGATATTAAGATAACGTTTGCTTGGAAGGAAGGTCAGTTTGATAATGGATTACCCTCTATTAACATGAAAAAATACAGTAAACCCTCAGAGAACCATAAGCAACTCTATTCTTTCTCTTTGCAACACGGTTTTAAAGCAAACCCTATAGCTGTACAAGCATAAAAAAAGCTACTGATTAGCTGTTTCTGTATAGAAATSATATTAGAAGTACTGGTAAGTTTTCTGTTTATTATTTCACTATATCATGAGGCAAGAAAAAAGAAGGAGGCAATACATGAGACAAGCATGATCAAAAGGTTGAACAGCCTCAGTAAAAGCTCTGAGCAAGAATTGTTCCGTGTTCCTTGCATTTACGTAAGATATTTCTTAATGAAYTGTTAATTAAAGATGACACTTTGGTGTACACTGAGGTATTTGTATGTACTGGAKTATTTGTAAAATACCACATATTTAGCTGGGAATTATTTCACTGCTCTGATATATTTGAATTGTGCTGCTATAGGTAACATACTTCCTGTGTTTAGTTTTATATAAAAGCATTAACCTGACATCTCTGGAAACATATGGCTTATACCTGATGGTTTCAGGTTGCTGACATTGCAAATCTAGTTGAGYGTCTTTAAATGTGGAACAGGATTTAGGAGTCTGTGTATAGGTACATATAAATATATATTCAAAAACACAGACACACTTAGAGCTATTCTGAATTTCTGGTTTATGAAGGCAGTAGATGCTCTAATAACTAAGATGAGTCAATGAGTGAAGGTGCAGTGCGTTTCAGCTGGCAGAAGTAAGGTTTTCTGGAACCCTGGTTTTCAGCAGTTCTGTAGATCAGAAGCTTCCATTGAGCTTAGGCAACTGGGCCTGGGCAATGGAAACAGCAAACCTGGGCAAACCAAAACTTTTTGATCCTATAGCTAAGTTAAAGCATTTGCTGACAGCAAAATGAGCGAAAGGCGCATGCTGTCCTCGTTGATGGAGCTGTGTAGCTGACCACAGGGGTGAGGAGCCAATGTGGAAAGTTGTGGCCTTGGTAAATAGCTGTCAGAGGGATAAATCTGACCCATTTCTGATAGTAGGATCCACTTCAGTGGCAGGAGTGTTCTCAGAAAGAGTAATATCTCTAAAATCAAAACGAAAGTTCTACCTCTATAGATTAAAATGCAGACTATTCCTATTCATCTCTCTTTCTGCAGTTTTAAGTATGTAAGTGCTTTACTTTTGTGAGTTGGACTAGATGATCTCCAAAGGTCTCTTCCAATCTCAACCATTCTGTGACTCTGTGCAAAAAAACCACCATTTCAGTACATGCCTCGTTATACGTTGTCCTCACAGTGTTAGCAATTTTAAACAAAGGGCCCTACAAGCCATTTCAGGTCACCAGAAAGAAGAGTGATCGCCTAATCCCATTTAAACGGATAAATCCTGTTAAATGGATACTTGGCGTGGCGAGGAGGGCGCGTGTGGCCGCGCTGCTGCCCCGTCACAAACCTCCGCCTGGCTCCTCACGCCGCCCCGCTCCCTGCCCAGCCGTTTGGGTCAGGAATGGGCCGTGGCCRTGGCCGTGTGCAGCGCTGCCAACATCCTCCCCTCCATGGGGAGCAAGCTGCCCGGCCACCCGGACAGCGATGCGGCCTGCTCCGCGCTCGCCTTGGGCTCTGCCCCGCAGGCCGCCATGGGAGGCCCTGCCAAGAGCCGCTACCTGCCCAAACGCCGCGCTCAGAAATAAACGCTCTGCATACAGAAGCAAACGCGCTGTAAATGCTGACCTGCTTTTCCTGAAGAAAAAGACAGTGGCGTCCCTGCTTGCGCCTCAGCACGCAGCGGCGCATTTCAAAGCGATCCCAAAAAGCGCTGCTAACGCGGCACACGTTTTTATCTCGCTCCTCACAGCMCTTGATGTCTTGTCACGCAATTCCCTCGCACTGGGTTTTTCAGGATGCAAAAGYAGCTCCTGCTAACAAAGCCTAGATGGGACAGGCTTATATAATTTGTAAATAACAGGCTGCCTTGAGATCTGAATCTTTKTCTTTCTCTGTGATTTTACCTCCAAATTATTTATCTTTTGAGCAGTTACGTCTCGTAAATAGACAGTTTTTAGCAGCAATGATCTGCTTTCATATGCCTGAAGAAGTGAAATACTGTCCAGCCAAGGAGAGGATCTGCTTTCTTTAGGCTTCTTAYGAGCAACATTTGTTTAAGTATTCCTTTCCCATTGCTTTTAATCTGCACTGTTTCATGTTTGTCATAATCAGAGTCYTTAGATTTTCATGGAATGTATTTTATTCCTCTCCAGAAAAGTTAAATGCCTCTATTTAAATAGCTTCTACCAGTACACGCAAAACACAAAYGCAATGTAAATAGTCCCTTCTACTAATCCACATCTGGCTGGGAGTAATTACATGATACATGCTGGTTAAGCACAAAAATTTTGAATAGACAGCGTTTTAATTAGCCATGTGCATTGGTTCAGGAGAGAATTAAAATGGGCTCTATTCTAAAAAAGTGATTGTATAAAAATGGCACCTGCTTACTCAACAGATGTGATGCTTATGTAAAGCTACAGTCCTGTGTCCGTGCTGAACTCTTCTGCTGGCCTGGTGGAAAAAGCAAAGGTCCAGGCTGGGATGCAAACAGTTATCCTGCCTCATCTGTCAGGCGTCCCAGTGACGGGGACAAATTTCAGCCTGAGCTGACACTTAATCTCTGTGGAATTGCTGACTTCAAGGGGTGCTGAACAGCTGATGCATACCTGCTGCTTAGGCCTACCCAAGAAGAAAATTTGGGCCCATCTAATTCCAGTTTGCATGCCCAAATGCCAAAAAAAATACTTTCTGATTTCACTTTAGTCTCTTTTACTTACTACCGGATCACATTTCCATCACTCTATGGCCAAATCTCAGATCCTACAGGCACGTGCCTGAATGGAGGATCTGTTACTGTCAGCTTTGCAGAGATTTTCAGCAAATGGCTGAGATTTTCTATGTACAGATGTATTTTAGTGGGTTTTTCAGTGTTCTCACATATCAGCAAGCACAATTGTAAGGATTTCTGAGCACGGGGGCAGCTGGGTGTTATATTTCCCAGCAGCTCTCTTTAGTTCACTTTGGCTGCTGCATACTATCAATCAGATAAAATTATTTTAAAGCCCACAATAAAAAGGTCAATTTTAAATGTACAGCCCTCTTCCAGTCAGTAACTGTGGCTTTTATGTGCATGAACCCCTCTYCAGGTTACATTTCTCAATACATTTTAGTGGTTAATTTAATCTTCCTGTTAAAAGAAATGGAATACCTGCTTTCTCAGCAGGTATATTTAGTAGTTCAGTATTATCATGCAGTAGGTATCTTATGCTACAATATCCTTTAAGATGTGATAATAATTCAGTCATTTTTATTTTAAAAACATGGGCGATTCTATAGTTAGTATTAGCAAACAGTAATTAGATGGTTCAATTTACATTTTGTTAGATGTAAAGTTCTTGCAACATACACACATGCAGAATTTTAAGTATATGCCCCTTGCTGGATCACATTTTCCATAGAATTATTTTAAGAACATAGGTACGGATACTAAGAGCTTGATCAAAAACCCATGAGAAACAACACAGACTTTTCTGCTGGATTTTGAATATGGCTGAAAATTAATAACAATGATCTAATCTGTGTTCTATCTCCCTAGATCYTTGTACGAATGACAGCTTGTGCACATGTATTAGCTCTGAGAGGCTGTTTGTTAGCCTAATAGTGTGAAAACCAGCCATTTCATTTGCACCTAGGAACAGCCTTGGCCTTTGCTTCAATTTGCCTGATCTTTTGATTGAAGTACTTGGAATACATAATTTCATAAATACACTTGAAGCAGTTCCTCCCACACAAACCACCTCCTGTTTCCTAAATCAATCTTACCGTATTATTGAATTTTGAAATATCACTAAAAGACATTATGTTATAATAAGTCAATTATTGAACTGTGCGCCATGTGGACACATTACAGAGTACTCTGTACATTGTACAGATAACTGATGTTTCTGCCTAATTAATGGTAGAATATTAAGAAATTCTTCACTTACAAAATACTAAACAGCTTTCTCCTATGCTAGGAAGATGCAAGTTGTATTATTAACAAGGGGAAATTGATTATAAGTCCTCAAGTAATTCTAGATATTGCTTATAGTGGTTATTCATTTTAATATGCATTATAACATTGCCATAAAATATTTAAGATTGCAAGTATATAGATCCATTCTATTATCAAAAATGAACATATTTCAGAACTTCTAATTAGCAGMAGCTGATTGCTGCAATATGGAGACCCATAAATAGCACATTGACTGATTTTTTTCCTCATCCATGTTGTGATTGTTAACGCTGTACTATTCACGAGACAAGATTTTGAAGGTGACCAAACCGTTAATCTGAAAGTTCTGGAAAGGCTTTCAGACATATGTCAAAATTTCTCCAGCTTTGCCAGTAGGGCTGATAAAAGTTATTATCCCAGCATACAAAATTTGCCCTACCTTTGCACTTCAACCATTATGTATACCAAAAAATACCACTAAATGCCTCTATCATATGCAAAACACAGTTTAGTTCATGCCTAGTATAGGAAATGACTGCAGTATTTGTGTGTCTGATGGCAAAAACTAACGTTTCATAGAGAACTGTCAACAACTTTAATGCAAGAACTACTTTCTCATGCACATGTATATACAGGCTTACATTTCTAATCACTGATTCTTGAGTTTATGGCTTAAAAAAGACCCTGGCTGGGCTACACTGAAAGGAGTAAGAGAAATAGGGAAGAAATGTTAATAAAAGGTGTATTTCTGGATCCAGCTTAATTTCTACAAGTTTCCACAGTAATCAAACAATGCTACCCTGTCTTCCTCTATGCTATTTGTAGGCAGACTTTCTTTTTTTTTCTCTCACTGTATGAGTCTGAATATTGTTCTAATTTATTTTATTTTTTAGTACAGTAACGGTCCCTTTGCCTAGTCTCATAAAAATGCTTCCTTTCTGAGCCTACAGTTACTGAAGTCATCTCATATTGTGTTTTCTTCTCTTTCTAGGTGATGTCATTGTCTATATTAATGAAGTTTGTGTCCTTGGACATACCCACGCAGATGTAGTGAAACTCTTCCAGTCTGTTCCTATTGGTCAGAGTGTCAACTTGGTGCTATGTCGTGGATACCCTTTGCCCTTTGATCCTGAAGATCCTGCCAACAGCATGGTGCCACCCCTTGCAGTAATGGAGAGGCCTCCGGTAGTGGTAAATGGAAGACATAACTATGAAACTTATTTGGAATACATTTCTAGGACTTCTCAGTCTGTTCCAGACGTAACAGATCGACCACCACACTCCTTGCACTCCATTCCAGCAGATAGTCAGCTTGATAGCACATTCCCACCACCTGCCCATGATGATAATGTATCAATGGCTTCTTCTGGGGCCACACAAGCTGAACTCATGACCTTAACCATTGTGAAAGGGGCCCAGGGCTTTGGCTTCACTATAGCAGACAGTCCTACAGGACAGAGGGTGAAGCAAATTCTAGACATTCAGGGATGTCCTGGTTTGTGTGAAGGTGACCTCATTGTTGAGATCAACCAGCAGAATGTACAGAACCTGAGCCATGCAGAAGTAGTGGATATACTTAAAGAATGTCCTGTTGGAAGTGAAACTTCTTTGATTATCCATAGAGGAGGTAAGTTTGGAAAGTCTGTACAATTACGAAAATGTGTGTAAAAGGTTCTAAASCATAAGTCCTGCATATGCTCGCTACAGCCTTGTGTACTAGATGGGAGATTGTTTTTTTGTTTTGGGAGGTGACACTATTAACTTCTGAAAAAGCGGGTCTGCAATTAAGTATATTAGGCAAAATGTAACAGTTYATCATATATTCTTTTTTTTGTGTGTGTTTTGAGTGTCAAAAGTCCCAATTCTGTTTAAGAGTAAAACCAAGTAGAGTATTGATGGGCCTTTTTACTCTGAACAGTTTGTATGATATTTGTAGCAAATTCATACAGTTCCAACTCAGTTGCAAGATTAAGATATAACTGACTATATTGAATAATTAAGGTGGATCAAAATCAGAGCAGTCTGTCAGCTCTTTACAAGATTACTGGTTTTGATAAGCCATTTTACCTCCCCCTTTTCTTTCACTTTGTTRAGTGTGATGCAGTGTTTGTTGTTGTTGTTTCTTTCCTTCTTTCTGGAGAGCAGAAATCCATAGTCTATTTTCCTCTTGTTTTAAAAAATAGCTTCTTACAATTTAGTTTTTCTGAGGAACTTGACATAGCAAGCCTGAATATATGGTGCAGAGAGTCAAGAGTAATCTACAAGGAATCAATAATGACAGAAAGTCATAATACTCCAACTGTGATCAGTAACTTCATAGCTTTTAATGTTTTAGTCAAACATTTTCTTCAGCAGTTTGTGATGAACATTCATCACAACATACAGCTACCTGAAATAGGAAATAAGGTTCAGTATCTTTAATTAAAGGTCATAGTTCCTCTGAAGTCATTTACATGTCACTGAATGATATTTTTTAAAAATCCTATACAAAAATACTTAACACTTTCCTTTTGAAGAGTAGAGGTTTAGAAGTAAATCTTCAGTGTTTATGTTTATCATCATAAAAACTACAAAGCCTTAGAACAAACCAAATCTAGTAATATTTTCTTAAGAAGCAGAAATAATAAACATCATGTGATTCAAATATCTGTAAATAKAGAGAGTCAAAAAGTATTTTTCATGATTGTATGTAAAAGAGTCATTTATAGGAGGCAGAATCTGGAATGAAGAGTAGTTACGAGTGATGAGAAAAGGTCAATTGGTGTCATTGCAATATGTGAAGTTGTGTCGCAGAGATGTTATATTAGTTAAACCTGCTTTTGTTTTACACCCGTTAAAAGTATAGAAGACTGAGGTAAACAGCCTTTTTTTTTTAAGATGTTGACAGGTAAAGGAAGAGAACTGCATAGCAATAAAGAGTATAAAGAGGATTAGAAGTGATAATGTTACCTCAAAAGAYGGATTTTTATTTTGAAAAATGCAAGTTAATCCCCCTCTAAGGAAAATAGTTCAGAACACCAATCTACAGAGAGAAGTGGAGTGTGAAATCCAGTATGCTGAACAAGCCTGAGTGATTACAGGCAGCAAAACAGATATTACAGCTGGACAGTAGCAAAAGAAAAATATCCTGAAGCAGCAACACACTTGAGCCTCGGATATAATTCTGCTCAGTCAATAGAATTTCTTCTAAGAGCTTAGATTCATAAGCAAAACATAGTAAGTTAATAAGGTACTCTTCATTAATTGAGCTGTGGTTACTTACATATCACTGTTGCAAACAGGAGCTTAGCTCAACCCTCACTAAAAAGCAGTGTAAAATTACGCTCTCTTGCACGATTTTTCCAGGCCAGACATGAGACACAGACAGTTACCATGGCTCAGCTAACACCAAATGCTATGTGCAAATGTATAACTTGTTCAGTGAGTCTTAGCCTTGTGTTGCTGGAGGGGTTGGTTTGTTCTTCTTAGATAATGCACGGAAGAGAAAAAGAACATATTTCTTTCACTGCAAAAAAGGCAACCAAGATAATACTAGAAAGGTAACCAAGAAAAAGGTAAAAAAGGTAACCAATACTAGAAAAGGTAACCAAGTCAATACTAGAAAATTTAGAATGTTGTCAGTGTCATCAAAGAAATTYCAGATGTTWTAATGAGATGATACAGCACAARTGAAGGTTTAAGCTTATGAGCAAAAAATTCTGGATATCAAAAATAATTCAGAATAATCAGGTTTTTTTCTTAATGCATTTTCTTAATGTTTGTTAGTCTCTGAAATAGTCTCATTAAAGAAAATGTGGAGGCCCATCCTGTGTGATAGATTCAAGACTAAACAATGAAAAAATATACTGTATGAGACAAGCCTGCTCTATTACAAAAATGCTTACCAGAAATACGAGAACTCTCTGTTCACAAATTTATAGGACCAGGGAATTCATGAAACCAAGTATACGTCTACAATATCTATGGTAATCTTCCTGTCTCCTTTTACAGTAATTCAAGAGAAAATGGCATTTCTTGGATGCAATTCATACYATTGCACTGTAGATGTTTAAATAAGTCACCTAGAAGCGCTTACTTTGCATGACTAACCGTAAAAGGAATTGAAGATGACTAACTCAGATGCCAATGTCTATAACATATCCTACAACATGTGACTAAGAACAGGTGTAATGATTTGGTGATGGGAGATAACCTGAATACAAAACAAAATTCTAGTGTTTAGAAAATGTTCTATGGTTCTAAAATACTTCCTCTGCGACACTGTGAAGCAAGGCAAACCTCTTGTCTGTCATGGATCTGATTTCTGTTTTGCTCCTTTGGATGTGAGTTGAATAATGTGATCATTTCCCATCATTACCCTGTACGTCTGATGTTTAGCATCTCATTTTTAACAAGAACAAAAGAGTGTTCCTGCTTGTGGAAGAGGGAGGCTGTAAGGTCATGTATTGCCCTGTAATGTATTATGTTGCTGATATAAATATGGCCTGACTGCGTAATTCACTGTGACAAATCTGATTTTTAAGTGACTTATATCTCTTACTCATCCAGCAATCTCATCTACATTGCAAACGTTGACTGACTGACACTGAGATACAGCCTCACTACAGGAAGAAAACGTCATRTACAGGAAGAAATACTGTCCTAAGCAATAGCATTTGATAGCATCTAGAAAGTCATTTTTCCTCACCCTTTGGAGATCAGCAGCGTAGGTATTCAGGTGGTGTAAAAGTCTTTGTCTTTCAAAAAGACGACGAGAATGGCAGTGCTCAAACTTGAAGAGGCTGCAAGAGGAAACATCTAACAGTAAACAGGCGTTTGTCATGGGATGCAATTCARTGCTTGGCCATCTGGAGGAAGTCCCACTGGTTTTGTATTGTACTCACTTTAAAATTTCTGAAGCTGAAGCAGTAATTTACCTGCTTGTTTGCTGCTTCTAATGCTTGGTTATGCCATATATCCAGAAAAATAGGAATAATACATACATATTCAGTAGAAAACAATCAGCATTGGTCAGATGAAGGCTGCAAGTGTGTGTGCTTGACAGAGTTCCTACATCAAATGACTGCTTTTTAATGGGGAAATCCAAATGGACTCAGAGAAACTGAAGTACTAGTACTAAACATGTCAAGAGAACTGGCACGCTGTCCATATTGTTYAGTTGTTAGCACTTTCCTGGTGCATGGCTGAAAGGAGCCAGCAGCCACTTTCTCCCCAGCATGTGAATCAGTCCCTCAAATTTAGCAATTTCAATATAAGGGATATTACATTGAGTGCTTTTTCCTTGGACCTCAGCCTCAGATTTATCTGTGTACCACAGAATTTTAAAGCCTTTGTTTTTTGTCCAGGTTTGTTTACAAGATCTTTCCATTCTGATGGTCAGCAAAACCCCTACTTGCTTTTCTGCCTGTACTCCTCACTAACATGTACCTGGTACCATACAAGATAAAGTTGGAGCTAGCACTGTCATCCTGCTAGCACTAGTCTGACCCAGGCAGGTCTAACTGTAGCATCTCCAGGAGGGCTCTACAGCTTTGACTGCTCCTGCAGTTCTTCATTCGGAATTTTAGGACAGTGACTGCTGCAACCCAGAGACCCAGTGTCTTGTAGCTTGCTCGTCTTCAAATCAGAACCAGTCAACAGTACTTAATCCCACGTTCTCCAGAATGATGTAAACATCTTGTATCCAGCATGTCACACTAAAACATCCTCTTTTGATTTCTGATTTATAAACATACTTTGCTTTGAAACCCTTCTGTGAGGTGCTCTGTTGTTCCTGGCTCCATCTACTTTAAAAAAAAAAAAAAAGGCAAACATAACAGTTCATAGGTAAGCTTTTTTGTTTCCATCTCAAAATTATGAGCTTTTTTATATCGGCATAAATTCAACAATTTTCTCAGCACAAGCTCTCTGTAAAAGTGTCATTCACATGCTGGCTTTCGATTTTTTTTCATTTTTGTGCTCATTTTTGTTGCTGTTCCTTAGCTAGTAAAGACACAAATATTTCATGATCAAAAATATAGTTGGGATGCTATATTGTCCAATTCATTGACTTTGCTGTTAGGTGTCATATTCCTTTCTGTCCCCTCAGTCTTAGCCACTTGTTCCATCTCACCTTCCCTACATARAAATCAGTTTGTGCAAGATATTTTCCTAATGGTCTTCCAGACTGCAGGACAGTTGTCTTTCCTACATTAGTTCCATAAATAAAGTCTTCGAAGAACTTTTAGAAAATAATGTTACCATGCGAGAAATACTGATTTGTTGCTTTATTAACATAACTCCTGCAAACACTATTTTCCAGAGTCAGTTTTAGAGAGCAAATCTTGCCTCATAGAGCATCAAATTTTTAGCTGTGGGAACATGTACTCTCCTCATAAACTTCAGATTATTTTCATCCTTTTCTTCCTATATATGGGGATGGTTTGGATTAACCTGAAGTAATTTTTAAGCATCTTGTTTTTATCCTCTAGTAATCAGGCTGTTTTCATAAATATTTATTTTACAAGYTGTAGCAAGTGAAATAAAAAAGTAGTGACATCAATAGCCTAGTTTAAGAAAAAAGACAATCTAAATCTTGTTAGTAAGAGAAATGGTAACATCTCAGTATCACAGAATGATTGCTTTAAACAGAGACAATCATGACAGGGACCCAGTTGTCCTAAAATTCACGCTAATGAGACTTTTGTATCTTTTCTTGTATAGCTCTGATTAGCAGCRAAACAGTGTGCAATTGCTTCCATATTTCTGAATAAGAGAAAAAGAAACCGTAGATGTCCTTAATGAATATGGATTTCTGAAAAAAAATAGACATCAATAATAGTTAGTAGCTATTACTGTGTTAATGGAAGTAGTATTAATTGTATTGCATTTCAAAGTGGTAGTGTTACAGTTTTGTGGCTTCTTTCCTGTTAACATTCGTGTACTGTGTGGTACATTTGTGGATAATTTTGCAACGCATTAGATAAATCTTTTTTACACATATTGCATAGAAGGTTTTTAATGACTATTAGCAAGCATTTTGTTTCAAAAGTACTTGGATTTTTGGTGGAAATGTTTTCTAATGTAGGCTTATATGGTCTGTATTAAATTTGAACAGTGCTTCCATTAAAAAATTATGGGAATACTTATCCTAGGGACTTGTGTTCCCAACTCTTGTTAGCATTAAGATAAGTTAGTCTGCACATTGAGTGGAGAAATAGGTCCCTTTAGTAAAAAGAAATATGTTTATAGATGTAGATTCTTATCTTGGCACTTKCATGTTTAAAGAGCTAACTACCATTGCTCCAATGGCAATTAACGCCAAGAAATGCTTATGCCCAAGACAAGTGTACAGCTAGATAATAACTAGCTCTATAGATCTATATGGGAGCTTGTCACGGGTCTACATTGTGTGCAGGACGGTCTGTTGCCTGCAGGACAGGCAACCATCTCGATATGGGAGAGCCATGCATGTGAGTGTCTAGCAGCTGCCACCCATGACCCTGACTGATAGAGCAAAACAGCTCTGCCAGCAGCACTGCAGACCTGCTTCAGTCCTRCTGATGGCAGTGAATGGCATAATGACAACTGGGGAGCAATTTCTTTTGAGAAAACAGAACTTAGGTTGACTGCCATGGAATTTAGCCAGGTCAGAGCAGCCTCTCMTCTCTTCTTGCATAATGTTCTCTCAGAAAACTAATCAAGTTGTTAAATATATCTTAGCTAAATATGGCACTTTTTATGGTCAGATACCTCCTAAGCACTGTACTCAGACTGGGAGAACCTGCAGAAATACTTGCATGAAGAAACTCGACTTTTTCCTAGTTGCCACAGTTGACTGAACCTAGCCTTCCTCAGAGGAGATCTGAGAGATCTCGGCCTAAAGGAGGGAGAAGTACAGAGCCCTGGACTCTAAAAAAATACGGATCTATGCGTGTGTACTGGAGCATGTCTAAAACTTAGTCTAAATGTGTTGAACAATGTTTCTGTTGGTTCAGTATTATGTAATGTCCTATTAAATGATATCTGTTGGGTTTCCAAATCTGTTGTCAAAGTACGTTGTGTAGACATTGTGACGTGGTGATTTGTAATATAGTGCAATATTTATAGCAATAAAGTAAGCTAATACTCTAAGAAATGAGTACATTATCTGTTGTGCTACAGATATGAGACAAAGCACTGTGGAGAGGGGAAGATGTGATTTTCAGGCACTTGCTTAATCATTTAGAGCAGCCACAAAACCTTCCTGACTCCTGCAGATTGCCCACCCATCAGACCAAAATGCAGGAGCTAAATTAGTCTTCTAAATGAGATATTTATCTGTTCACAATTCTTTAAACCATTTATTTGACATTTTTTAAAAGGAAGGAAGGCTTTAACAATGGCTGTACTTGCCATGTAGGAGTAATGCTGAACCTTTTTATTTTTTATAAACCATACATTCTTTAAATACAACACTGACCTTCTCAGAAAGCCTGTGGGTGACTCATAATTCAAACACAATCAAAAACAATGCCAGGGTACATAACACATTCGCTGGGTCACCTTCAGATTRCAATACAAGAAAGACAAGGAAGCCAAAACTGCCAGGCACAGACTGTGAACATGGATTCCCAAGTGTGTCAAAACTTATTTCCAAAATAAATAAATTGCTTTCCAAAGACAGATTTGTCATAACTTGGAACAGTAATTCAATGTATAAGTAGTGCACTGTGTAGTTCTCCCATTTGGTGAATGAGAATAATCTTAGGTTTTGTTTATTTTGTAGCTTTTATTGCCATGAGCTTAGAGAAGACACTTGTTTTGTTTTGTTTTGTTTTGTTTATRTTTCTGTTAAGTGTAAAGGATTTTTATGGGTATTTTGCAATAGCTTTTGTCTTGGGTAAGCAAGTTTTTTTTTCATTTCTTCTGTTCTAGATAAATGCAGAAGTTCCAGTGATAATTAGGAAAAAAAAAAAAGAAATAGCATGCAAGAATAAAATCAAAGACTCAACTTCTCTGTATGATATTTTAATGATCTTTTAATGCTGTTATCAGTTTTATCAGTTGATTTGCATTTCCACAATGAGTCATTTTTCCTCCAGGAGAGGAGGAAAGAGAAGTCTGCTAGTATTTCCAAAGTAGAAATAACAGTAATAGTACCATTTTTCTTAAAGAATAGAAACTATGTTAAATAATACTTCCGGGATTAGTTAGATAAGCTTTACTGACTGTGTGAAAACCACAATACTATCATATTAGCTTTAATAAATACATTTGTCAGTGCAAAATCAACATATTTTTCTTAGTATCCATGTGAAATTGTTTGTGTGTTGTAAGCTACTTGTTCTAACTACATGTGATAATTTTTAGGCATCTAGACCAAATAGTACCTTTCTATCTCAGTATAAATACTACCACTTCTATTGAAGCAGCTCAGAGAGAATCTTAATCTGCTCCTTAAGACAGAGGAAAGAACAGTAGGGAAAATTGCTCCTTTTTGTTTTCCAAATATGAACCTGCTGGCCTAGTGTATTAAAAGGCTCGATGCTCTTTTGCAGAGCTTTTGAGCATCATGCTATTTAACACGTAGAGTTCCCTGCAATGAGTGAAGTTCTCTGCACTTACTGAAACAGATGGTAAGATTCTGGCAGATAAATCCTACTGGGTAACCAAACCAAAGGATGGTCAGTGAGAGATTCCAGAGTCTAGAAAGGAGTCTGGGGAGTAGAGGAGTCTACAAGGCTTTGATCTGGCCCAGTGAGAGTCAACAGATGATATAAAGCCAAAGAGAGTCACCCTATCCAGCTTCCACCCCTTCTGCACTAGATTTTTCCATGCTGTTCCCAACTACTTTGGGTCCATTTTCCGTCATTCCAGCAATTCAGAGAAGTTATTTTTGATGCTGGCCTAGTCTTTGAACCCAGCTTTGCTCTGAGCAGGAGATTAGTCCAATTAGTCCAGTTAGTCCAGGACAACTCCGGTTGTCTCTTCCAATCTGAACTTATCTATTATTCTGTGATCCTTCTTCTTTCTCATGTTTGGCAGCCTTGTGAGCCTAGAGAGTCTCTGACTGAACATATAAAATCATCAGGATGGTTATTAATTTCTTCCACGGTGCTTCCCAGGGGTCAAAGATGGAGCTGCAGTATCTTGTTTGCAGTCCAGACCAGCATGTGGCATGGCCCAAAAGCTGGGTTTCAGATAGGTGTGAGGGAAGTTTTCAGCTCCCTGGTCTTTGACAACCCTGACTTTTGACTTATGATGAGTCTAGCACAACTGACTAGTTAGGCAGCCAAAGCTACATGAGTCCTGCTTATATCTTGAAGGCATATAAAGAAAACTAGAGGGCAATTTTCAAAAACAGTCTTATCACAGCAATTAGAATTTGTCTCGTGCCAGAGCTAAACCTAGAATGTTGTTTATGCTACCATAGAAAGTTATTTTTTAAATAAAAGGAYAGTTATTAGTATGGTTTTACATAAAATAGATTAGTTATAATTAAATACATGTACATATATATAAGCATATATATTTAACAAGATTACAAGTTAGATTGTAAAGTGTACTTGTTTTGATATAATGGACTTCCATAAGTCTTTACTTACAACACTCCTACTTCTAATGCAAAAATAGAAAGAAAATGAGTATTGCATAGATTAAATGGAAAAATTGGATAACTGATTTGCCTGATAATGTATTTACAAGCAGGAAATCAGTGAGGGAATCTATTTTTAATGAGCTTCCCCCAGGATAAATTCTTGCTTCCGTCTGCACAGGGCTTTTTTATGAAAATCCTATAGAAAACATAAAATCAATACTTACAAAGTTTGCAGATGGCAGAGAGACTGATAGAGTGTATGGTATGTTGCTAATAAATAACAACACAAAACAGTGTATTAAGCATTAACAAACAATGCTTTTACATGTAGTCAGTTGAAATTCATAAAAGAGAACAAAAAGTGTAGTTGAAAGTTGTCATAGTAGTTACAAAACATATGGATAATCAGCTGAGAATAATATCCGAGTGAAAAACTCAAATTCCAAGTTACTTCTAAGAGTATGGCTTGATGTTTATATATTTYTAATCAGCATTTTAATATGTTTAATATGGATGTTAAAAAAATATGAGACCCTTTCTAAGATCTTTTTTGCCTGCTACTTAAGGCTATTTGTGTTTTTCTATCGTTTTTTCCATTTTCCATATTTACTTCAAAATTAAAATATGAGATTTCATTATCTCATGTGGAGATCAAGCCTGTTGCAGACATCTTGTCTTTAATTAAAGTTTCTATTATTGTTAGTAATGAGCTGAAACTTGGTACTTCTCTAGGCTATTTTATACAATTTTTTATTAATAAAAGTACTGGCTGATTCAATCACTCATGTGCAAGGTAGATGGGAGGGCGTTTGCTCTAACACCCAGTTCCTGTTATATGTGTAACCTATAGTATAGGCATTTAAGCATTTCTTTAGAAAATTTATTTCCTGTGGGCTATTACACAAGCATTTGTTCATGGAAAGCCTGTGAATATGTGAGAAAAGGACCAGTTTGAGGAAAGTAATTTAGAATGGAGATGAAAGGATTGAATAAAAAATAGATCATACACTTTTTGAGATTCAGGAAAGATGTTTTGGAATGCGTTACCTAGAATGATTCCTTTTCTAACTAGAAGGGAAGCACATTTCCTGAACTATAATGGCACTGGAGTCTGCTGCCTATAAAATTTTGAAAGTCATTTATCACAGAATCACCAAGAAGCTGAGGMTGGAAGGGACCTCCAGAGATCACCTAGTCCAACCTACAGCATAGATAATATGAGAACATACCTAAAGCATCTGGCACCATCCTCCTTGTCAGGTAGAAGAGCAGCAGGGTGATGGACGGCAGCTGTCTGACTTCTTCCCACTGTGTATGCTGGGTTCCTCTAAGAAGTGCTTGGGTCAGACACGTCCTCCAGGAGTGAAGGCAGATTCTCCTACCTGAGATCCCCATTCATGCAGAGTGGATCCCCACTCATTCAGCCTGCAGAATTTGTACAAGGCAAAAAGAAATTGCAGCAAAGAATTGGAGGTCATCACCTTACTCAGGGCACCCACAGAGAGGAACAGGGAGCAGAAAGAGGCCACAGTGAGTATAGGATGAAAATCTGCAGGGACTATATAGAATTGGTTGTAACTCAAAGTCATTGATTTGACTCTAAACAAGGACCTGGCATACAGAGCAGGGCACATCGTATAGAAAATCCTTTTGCTTCTTTACCTAATCGTTTTGCATTTGCTCCATTTACTATAATAAAGCCTTTTGGGATAAGGAGAGTTGTTGGGGTTTTGTTTTGCTTTTTTTTCAAAAGCCTCGCCAGCAGTCTGTAAGAAGAATTTTGTAAGAAAAATTTTAGGCAGATCTAGCTTAAATATTTGTCGAACTTGGGATTCCAGGTCAGCTGGGACATAAGCAAAAAATAAACTCGGCTACATTGCCAAGCATATAAAGTGATTTCTTTATCAACATTTCTTTATCAACATCTTTATCAACATATAAAGTGATTTCTTTATCAACATCTAAAGGGGCACATTTTGAATACAGATAAAATACCAGAATGCTGGACATAAGGACACTGGTACTGCTTCTTCTGAAAAACAAACCATGATCACTTTGTTGCTGTTGAAATCTCAGTAATGAAGAAAGAGAAATTTCAAAAATTTCAGAGATTTTTGCAAAAAGAGGAAACTGTTACACCATTTCTACCATTTAGGGTGATAAAATACAAAGATAGTATGTTTTTTATGGCTCATTGCAATTACATAGTCAGAAAATGAACCTCCAAGTAGAAAATATAACACTGCTCCTTTCCCAAAGCTTTTTCTTTGCTATTTAAATCTACAAAAGCTGTATTTAGAAATCTATACAGATCAGAAAGCATAGTACAAATAAAAAATAAATAATAGTGGTTTAGAATGCARTATACTAAGAAAGCATGCATTTGGGAATTCTATTTTGAAAATGCTTTTACAGATTAAGACCAGTATATTTAGGAAAGAAAAAGTAATAAATACCTCTGAAATTTTGCAAGAGTTTAATTAAATCCTAGAGATTAATTATTAATTCTGAAGATTTCACGGGCTTTTTTTCTGTACTCCTGAACTATCTATAGCATAATAAAGAACTAGTAAGTGTAGTAAGATATGTATTTTTGTCATTAAATGAAAATATTTTTGTGGCAAAGTGCAGATTATAAGCTGTGATTCAATTGTCTTTCTAACTTTTTCATACTAATAAAGGGAAGAATATAAATTAATCGCTGTGTTCGTGCACAAAAGTACCTTATTTATTCATTAATATGTGATAGCTATTTGCACACTGGTATTTCAGGTCTCATTAAAAGTAATTATATTTTATCAAATTGAGAGGAACTACATCTCACATTTTAGATCATTCTAAGTAAAGCAGAACACTTAGACAATTTTCAGAGTATCATTCATGAGCAAAAAAAACACTAGTGGGCAAGCTGAGATATTTTGGTTTTTGCTAATATTTTAAAGTTGCAGCAAATATTTCTCAGTAAATTCTGAATAGCTGTATATAATTGATTTTAAACTAGAATGGGATTGATTGGAATTGAATTCTTTCAGCCTATGAAGTGTTATCATCAAGTCCAAAAAGCTTCCAAGACTAAAACTTTTTAAATCACTAAACGGTGATTTCAATAGCAATTTAAATTTTCACTTTGGCTTTTTTGCTAACCTCTTGTTGGATCTATTTCATCTATCATAATATTAAACAGGTTGGGGATACAGCTGAAGTCCCTTCAGCAGTAAATACAGAGGTACGTATGAGGCACAACAGCCGTGAACCTCAGTTGTGTGAGTTCCAGAAAAGTCTCGTAACTGCTCATCTTTGGTTTTCTATGGTGATTGAGGAATTTCATCTCAAATTTAACCAGATTTTTTTTTCAATTATATTTTCAATACATTCTCGAGAAGTATCTTATTTTCACAAAAGTGGATTTAATGACTCACCATTCATCAGTGAAAGCCTTTGTCGGAAGATTACTGGCAAGCTCTAATTTAAATCAACCTTTTTTCTTCCTCTTCCCCTGAAGTTATAAGCCATTTGCCATTGATCCTTGTGCAGTGAAATATAGCTTTGGAATTAGCTTAAAAGATTAAAAAAAAAAAAAATGAAAAAAGCAAACCTAGTTGTGTAGTCCTCTACTAACTATGTCCAGATGATTACTTTTATGATGATGAGGTTAAGAGCATATAGATGTAGCTTCAGTGTCTTGTGATCTACTATTTGGGGACCTCTAAGCAAAAAGACATATCAGGTCCTGTTTGATGACCTGCAGTGATTGTGCTCTTCACCCAGAGTCTTTTAAACAGCTTTTTTTTTTTTTTTTTTTTTTTTGAGGATAAATTCATATTATTTACTGTGATGATACAGGCAGAGTGTGACTAAATTGAGGCAGAACAAGATGTTTTATGGTTGCAAAGACTAAACTCAAGTATGGGGTTTTTTGGTTTTGTTTTTGCACAAAGTATTGAGAATAAAATGGAAGGATATATTTGCTAGGTATCCTGGCAAGCTTTTCTAAAAATGCTAATTTTTAAGTAGAACACAGGCCAGCTGTGAGGTCCATAAGATGCTTCACGGTTGTCAGCACCATAATCTTTGTTTAGCTGGTCGTGTTTATGCACTSTTCCAGTTTTCTCAGTATTGAGGGGTTATTTCCATTAGATTAGACATGTCTAAATCTCAACAGACTGAAATCAATTTATGTTCTTCTGAGACACAGAGCATTGTCAAAGAAAAAAAAATTACCTGTTCGCGGCTTTTCTTGCTTTTCCTTGTAATACATTCATTTAATACTTATCACTTCCCAGCTATCTTGTCAGAATCCTTTATCAGTATCATTTTAATGATCCGTTCATTAGCTTTTTAAAGTACTGCACAGGAGTACATGTGACCAGCACACAATCTAAACATGGTAAAATTCACATCAGTGCTGTTCTTCTCTCATTAGATTTAAGAACACAGCTCTTCTTTGTATTAATTGCTTGTCTCTGAACTGTTAGGAATCCAGAGGGGAAGAAAATGACACTTTTCAACCTTTATGGCAAACGAGGTCATCACAATCAATTTATAATGATTTATATTCTGTAATGTATTGTGCTACAATAATATCATGCCCATCAATCATTATTTCTGCGTCTCCAATTTTTCTTTCAGGCTCCTGTGGTCTTATATCAAATCTTCTGAATATCATGTTGTTTAACCATTGTTATTTAGACCCCTGCAAAGCTTTTATCAAAATGAACTTTATTCTCTTTTGCTCCATAAGTCAAATACTGAGAATTACCATCTAAGTGGGTGAATATGAAAGCAAAGAGGTTTATCCCTGGTAGACACATGCCAATGTGAACGGTATGAAATCTTCAGTAGTTCAGAGGAAAGGAAGTTACCTATAGGCTCCTTCAGGGAATTGGGGGCTTGGGGATGCAGTGATCTCTTCACAGTTTTGTTACTGGTTTAGATAAATACTTAGACAGAAGCTTTCCACTAGCTACTCTTGCCAAATACTCCGCTTGCTTATCCTAAATGACATCCCTTCACAATTAATCCTGTGATTATCACTCTTCCTGCTGCTGCTCTTTTCCTTCTCAGTCTCCCCCTTCCTTCACCCTCTGTTCTACCTGAATCCCTGTAACCAAGACTGAACTGGTCTATCAGGCTGGCATGAAGGAACATGAAAGCAAAAAGAAATTATTGCTTCAAGTAACAGCTGGATCTGAAGATTCAAATAAGCATGTTATTGCTTATTTGAATTACCACCATTGTGGCCTAGTAGCATGATTACTTTTTCATTATGTTACCATCAGTGTTTGTCACTCAGCCGTGTGTTACGAAAATGAGACAATTATAGTTAACACACCTGAGCTCCTGGCACTTCGCATCGTCACAGAAGAGATTTCAAAGGAAAATCAATAAAAATTAGAAACATGTTGACAGCTTAATGTGTATTAAACACAAGATTCTGAAGTTACTGTAATGTAATATATTCAATAATRTCAGAAGGGTAGCCAGGTAAAACTAGCAGGCTCTCTTAGACTGTGTAATTTAATTTATTTGCTGCTCTGTGATGTATTTTAGTGCTCCCAAACTCAGAGAAATCGGGACTGAAACTCTGATCTCAATTCAGTGGCTCACTGGCAGACATCCAGATCCGTCTGAGATGCACTGGGGTATCAARAAATCTCCACTGGGATGGCATAGTCTATGGGAGAGTCAAGATTGTTGAGGATGACAACAGAACGACAGTTCTTCATAGATCTTGTATCATATCTGCCAGACCAGTATCTGTTTCTGAGATAACATAAGATACAGTGTCAGACCTTAGATGTGGTGTTAGACCTAAGGTTGTGCATCTGAGTTAAGTCATTAGTTCTCAGACTAAGATGTCTTAAGTGTCTGCCTGTCATTGTCTAAATTTGTTCCAAGTGCCAATGCATGTTATGTAGTTGATGGAGGCTTGAGAAGGTTGCTTAAACGTAGGCACTTGAGCTACTTGAGCTGTTTGTACTCAAGTCATCTCAAGGCRTGCTCCACGTCACCTCTCACCTGCAGGCCCTTTGTCCCAGCTGGCAGCCCCAAGAGGATGCATATGGCAACCCAAAAGAAACTAGCTGGTGATGCAATTGAACTGATGTCTAGAAGTCTAATCCAATCAACAGAATCCAGTTATTCAACTCAGCTGTGTGTGTTTAGCCAAAAAGCTCTCTAGGCTCTTTCTTGGCTGGCCAACCTTAGGTGCACAATTCATTACCATTTCTGATGTGCTGTTTTTCTGTCTCCCTTTTGAACAGGGCACTGCATTCTGTGGTTTCCCACCGAGGAACAGACCCAGAGAGCTATAGCAGCTCCCTGCATTTATCCATTTTTAGTCATTTATTAGAAATACCCATGGATTTTTCTGATCACTCTTTCAAGGATAGGATTAGCTGGTTTTCACATCAGAATCAGGATACAGAGATGGAAGTCCTAGAAGCAAAGGAGAACAGGTTGTGAGAGTTTGGCAATAGCCATTTGGAGCCATTTCTTGATGGAGCCATTTCTTGATGGAGCCATTTCTTGATGGAAGGAGATGGCCAAGGGGAAACATGAATGTGATGAAGAAATTGAGAAGAGGGTGGACTGGTAATATAGATGTCAGTAGTAAACATCTGGTGACCACTTTTCATCTATGCCTCAATATGAAAMTCTCAAGTAAGCAGATGAATAGATTTCTTCTTGAATTGCTCTGKTTTTTTTTCCTGAATTTGCTTAAGATTTCTGAGTATGTTTTCATGAAAAGGACTCTAGTACATTATGTACAAACAGCTTATGCTCCATCTGCATTTTAACAGAAAATCCTGGGAACATGTCTTGATATTCAATAAAGTGACATGCCATAACATAAACTGAGATTTCTCTAATATGCTTAGAAAGTATAAAAACTTAAATAGGAGCAAATACTAAACACATAAAAGAGTAGAAACACTGGTAGAATTAGGCACATGTCTGAGGGCTCTGAACATGCAATGTAATATTCCTGAAACATTAGTTATTTCTAAATTAGCTCTTAAATTAGCTTTTGCTRAAGTCCAGGTGAGTAATCAGGCATGTTCTTAGCAAGCATGTAAGGTCTTTATGAGTTTGGTAACACTCACAGGCCATTATAGAAGCATGTTGTGAGCTGTTAGGACTCCGAGGATTCATTTTATATTCTAAATTACAGTACTGAGGCAATGTGTGATATTTTTGCCCTACTGTGTCTGCTGTGCCCTGGGACAGTTGCTTACCACAAGATGTTTGTTGAAGAAGGTGCACCATTCTCTTTGCTAGCTCTTGCAGTATTAGAAGAGTTTAAGACAGTGTAACCTCTAGCCTGGACATGAGAAAAGGCAGCATTTTCTGGATAGCCTCTATGAGCAAAATAGGAGATTCTTCAGAGCAAATGTCTTTGCATTAAACAGGAAGTTCTTTTTTCTTGTATATACAGAAAAATGCTCCTGACCTTTTGGAGATGTGAGTAGCATTTACAACTTGTGGTTAAGCTTCTGAGACCTCTTTTTTCCCAGTCTCCATGTGTTAGTGCTTAATCATCCATACTTAGGTAATTGGGCTAGTATTTACCAAAATTACGTACAGTACACTTTACACCACAGTGACAAAAATAACTGTTTATTGAGGACTGCTTGCAACTGAAAACTGTGAATTTAGATATAAACCTCATGATTCGCACTTTTAGTAGGATCTTTTGTAATACAAGACCGGAGACAGGAGCTTTTCTTTTTTTGTATTTCAGGTCAAGTTGTCCCAGTAAAATCTTTTCTGAATTGTACTCTAGCAGCATTTTCCTATTCTCAGGCACAGCTATCCTTCCGATAACGTGGTTTGCTATGACCTTTAGGGTCAACAAGGAAATAAATGAGTATTGTGTAACACTCTTCTGATAATAGCTTCCAGAAAAGAGAAGGAAGTTCTTACAAAAGTTAAAAGTATCACTCAATGAGACATGCTAAAAGTGTTCAATACTAGACTTCGTCTGTGGACAAAATCTGCTCTGTTACTACATAAAAAGCTACTTTTTTTTTCCAAAAATACATTTCTAGTTTCCAGAAATAGTTTCCTATTATTATTTTTCCTACCTCTACTACATTTAAGCATCAAAAAAGTGCCACTGCAGAAGATCGTGCTCCTGCACTGTTTTGGCTGTGATCCAGAAATTCTCTGCTTCACATCCATATTAATTGGCAGGAGAGGATATTTAGTAATTTWAAAAAAATGATCGTAAATGATTTTAAATCTCTCACTGATAAGCAATTCAGAGAGCTGTAGGAACCAAGCCAAATAAGTAGTTGTATGTCCATTAGAATGCAAATTAACTCATTACTATGCCTGCTTTTGACCTTTTCTGATGGCAGTATTCTTACTAACAAAGACTCTTTGCTATTCATGAAAGTGAAATCCTACTGTTAGTGAGAAATTTTCTATTGCATTTTGGAGGAAATTATAAGTGCAGGTGACCAGTTAGGGCCCTAGTTTGAACAGCAAGTACTGCTACCATTCATGACTTTGAATAGATCATCTTTTTTCTAATAATTTGTGAAAATCTGAATATTATTTAGAAATTGTTACTGGAGAAGGCTAGGTCAGTGGAACTTCATGAACAGCACAAAAAGTGTTCCTAAGTTTAAACAAAAAAAAAAGAATATTGATTTAGTATCTGATCTCACAGTCAATTAAGATTTTGTATCAGCTCTATAGACTGCACTGAGATGATATCAGATTTAATTTCCCAAGGTACTCCTCTGCCTCCACATCATCTCTGATAACCTTCACAGTCTTGCACTTCATGCTACCCATCAAGAAATGGGAAAGTTTGAGAAATAGGCATATAGAATTGGCCTTTCGGTCATCTAAATCGTGTGGAGAAGAGAATAGCTGCAAAAGACGCTACCCCAACTGAGTCTAAGAACCCGACTGACCTGGTGGACTTTATCTGCTCTCTCTCTTGTTCCTTCACATGGTAGTTCTCCATGAGCAGGAAATGTGCTTGTAGTTCTTCAGAGTCAATTTTCACAGGTACCTATCAGAGGTAACCATACAAAATGTCGTGCTGATGCCTCATTCACCTCACCCCCACACGGGGTCATGCTGATATTTCATCACTACCTGGGGTGCTACCCCAGCCAAAGACCAAATGGATCCTCATGGCATGGCTTCATCATTGAAGGACAGCTGACCACAGGACTAGCTAACTCTACTTGAAGATCTAGAGCTCCCAGTCTACCTACACCTACTCTTACTTCCAAGGTAAATCACTTTGCACTTAAAGCTGGAAGGACTTTTGGAAAAATACTGTCTGGGTAATGGTAGATACTATTAGAAAGTGAAGTAAATACCTTTACCCATACATCCCCACACGGCATGATCATTTGGAATTTCTCAACTGTTTGCTTTCATAGTAATTATTATTTCCAACTACTTTAACTCATTTTCTCTTTTTAGAATTTGTTCTTCTGCAGTGTATACATTATTTAATTTTGCTCATTCTCCTTGATTAGGTTAGCTTTTCTGAAAAGAAGATACCAGAAGAATAATTAATTGAATATTTTCTCTTTGTYGTACTCACAGAAGATACCATTTTTTTCCCCACAGAAGTATTTTTAAGATTTGAGCTGGAGAGTAGTTTGCTTCTTGATGAATGAGCCAAATGCAGATTGAATCCTGTGTACCTAATTTAAACTGGCCTAGCACAGATCAACAAAATGTAAATGTATAGAAGGAGGAGCCAGGTGTCTCATGACACCTAAGAATTATTTCCTGTGTCCTGCTGCCTGTGTGCTGGCGAGTCTGAGTTCTCCCACTCCCATGTGAAGTCATTGGAGCCTTGACACCTCTACAGTAGAGACCCAGTGCAGCAGCTAAGAAACATCCCAGGGATCCCAGTAAATGAAAGACAAAGAACAGAGAAAAATCTACTGAGACAGAATAGTTATGACTGTTCTAAAACGGAAGACTTTTCCTGGAGTAAAATRTTGTCACATGGACTTGGAAAAGATGCCTGTGGAGTCAGCTAACGCTCTGGGACCGCTCATYAGCCATCTGCTCATTTACTGCTAAGTGTCTATGGGAGACAAGGCTGCACGGTGCTTGGGACAGCCTGGCTCAGGACATGTATATGCAGCAAGGTCTTTATATCATCACAGGAAAGAAACATGCAGCCCAACAGCACTAAGGGGCAAAGCACTTGCTGCATCAGCAGAGACGAGGGGTGTGGAGGGCAGATGACTGTGCCTTGAACATTGCTTTACGTGGAACGTCTCACCTATGAGTTGARTTCTTCCCCTCAGCTTTATTACACTTAGTCACTTACAAAAATCTTAACTTGTTCCTGGGCTTCAGTTTAATTGTACATACACTTCTTCCCTGAAGTCAAACCTGATTAAGGGTTCTGTGCTCTGGGAACACCTACCTCAGTTACTTGTGACTTCTTAGCAGCGTCTTCAGAGCCTTTCCCGGATTCAACACTCAGTAGTGAGGAAATTGCTTTCTGAAGTGGCTGCAAAAGAGTAATGGAAATGTACATTCAGCCAGAAAACACGTGCACAGTGTCAACCTAATAACCAAAGGGGGATTGCATTCCTTATTATTGCATTATGGACCGTGTCAAATTTAGGATTTTTACTGCAAAAATGAAACAAATCAGAGTGATGTCTTGCAAATGCTATAAGTGCTATTTGAGAAGCCACTTTTAGCAAATGTTTAACAATAAATAGAGGCAGGTAAAGTGTGTGAAATCTGTAAGAATATTTTATAACAAAACTTAAATTTGCATGTAAAAGGAAATATATAAAATGCATGTGATTTGGTTTGTTTTTTTGTTATAGGATATCTTCATCAAAAAGGAGAAGTACAATAGACTGAAGCTGGAATTTGCCTTGGTTTGAAAAAAAGGAAAAAAGAAAAGAGAGAWTTTTTTTCCCCAAATACTTTTCAGTCCCAAATCTGTTTTCTGTTGCCTGTGCTCTGTAGTGAAGTTAAAATAGAAAATGTCRCAGCTCATATTTGCAGCGTGCTGGTGGAAAGTTCATTCTAAGAGGTGGTAAATACAGTGAAGAAAGAGTCAAAATTTACTTTCTGACACTTCTTTATGAGAAAAAGMGCTCCAATTTTTACAACACATATGGTTGTAACTATACATTGTTTTTTTGTTGTTGTTAAATGTAACGGTATAACTTCTATAGAAGAGTTGGCCACCCTCTGCTGTACAGTTTAAGTGSTCTACCTTTAAAAATAATTATATTCTTAAAACTAGCTTTGGAGGAACATCTGACGTTACATATTTTGTTCTTACGTACCTACACATAGCCTTATACTGTAGACATTGACTATAGTATCTTTCTGCCAAATCTGTCTTAGTTGTGGTGGTTGCTTTTTGACAAAAGTCAGTAATCTTCTTCTCTTTCCAACAATCAGTTCTGACAAATACTGCTGCTTATAGCAACGGTGTTAATCAAGGTTCATTTAAAATGAATAGAAAGCAACAGGATGCCACAGCTTGCCCTGGGAAGCTATTACTAGTCAGGATGGCTGTCAGGCGGGTGGGTGAGCTGCAAGCCACTCGTGGGAGAAATAGACCCTCATGAAGTATTTTGGGTAGRTCTGCTTGAGAAGATGATTTTCATAATTTCAGATTTCAAACATATGTATAGTCATACATATGTGTATGGAAGAGGCAATGTTTTGTATGTTTATATGTATATATGTATGTATGTATGTATGTATATATGTATATTCTTAGACATTTTGTTTTTTATAGAAGTTGGACACTAGATGTTGTGGAGTTTGGCAGGCAAAAGTGGAAATTTTGGAGTGGAATAGGAAGGTAATAAGAGCTTATCCAGCACTGGCACCTGGTGTAAGTTGATTAGGTCAAGCAATAATAGCATGATATTAGTACTCTGCAGAAACTAAGTACTTTTTGGAGAACAGAAATTTCTGCCTATAAAGCAACATTGGGTTTGTGCCAGTCTGCCAAGATGACCCCTCTCCTCAGTCAGGCAGGATTCCCATATCTCTGGTGAACAGGATACGAAACAGCACTAGAAACTGAAGGGAAAATGCAGTATTTTGAGGGGCGGTGAAGTGAGATGAAAGGCCACTTCTTGCCATGGCCTGCTGTAGATCTGGCTGCAAGAGGCCAACACTGCTGAATATGCACGTTACGGAGATGTGCTCTTCAAATGAGCGTCCAATAACTTCTGTGGCATCGTGTGTAAGTTAGTTTGCTTAGCATAATTTCATGCTSTGTGAATAAATACTGCCTTTTATCTGAGTGTAGATGTTGGAATTTGCATTTTAAAGTCAGTGACCAAAGCCTCTGTTCCTAATTTAATTCTAAGTTTTCCTTGTCTGGATGAATACTGGAATTTCTGGGGAAAAAAGAAAAATTTTAAATCTTCATTTGGTCTATATGGAGTTTTTAAAATTTGGCTAATAAACATCATATATGATAAATTTCTTATGTTTTTACACAATAGTAAAAACTGCAAGATATATTCAGCAAAACTTACTTTTATGTAGAAAAATGATGATAGTAAATAAATAGGAAAAGAATCTATTTTGATTTGACATGGAGTAATTTCTGCTGATAATAAGTTCCGGAAGGTGCCAATGGGAAGGGAGTGTTGCAAATCCCAAGTTTTTTACTTACCTTTCAGGGGAAAAATGTTTTTTTAACTTTCACACTTATTAGCCGTACAGAATAATAGCAGGTAAGAAATACGTGGCTGAAWTCATGCCATCTGAGGATTTAATTAACAAATTTCTGTTACAGAATCTTTAATACTGGAACTGATGTGGAAGCCAGACCTATACTGTATGCCTATTATTCCACCTTGATTTTGCAGATAGAAAGAAATGCCTAATTGTTAATTCAGCAGTTTCTATCCAAACACTGTACAGCGTGAGTGAACATCAGCCGATCCAGAATGACTTTTTGTGATATATTTGTTTAAATGCACTATATAGTGCTATATACAAGCTATATATAAACTGTATATAGTATAGTGCTTTTCATTCTGAGATTTTTTCAGTCAAAATGAATTAGATGCCATGGTAGAAAAAACTTAACCTCTTAATCACAGAATTCAAGGAACTTTAAATGCTGTGTTCAGCTAAAATTCTTGTAGTGATTTATCTTTAGAAAGATACTTTCCCTAGAGCTCTCATGATTTGATTCGTATTTCTTTACTTACCTTAGAAAAATAAATAGTTAAGTCGATACTCTTAACTCTGAAATGAGGAGCCTTACTCCTAGATGTCTCAATTTAAGACCCATTTTTCTTTCTACAGAAAGAACTTGTCAGCARTTTTTTATATTACTTTGATAAAATTGTTGGGTTGGTTTGTTTGTTTTTACTATTAAAAAGTTCTTTATTCCTGGCTTTCTTTCTGAAAATTGTCTTTGGTTGCTAGATTTGGTGGATGGGAGAATATTTTGAATTGTTTTTTCTTGAAGTTACCATTGTGTTTGATACATCAAAAAAGGTTGTTTGGTATCTTATCCAATGTCCATTAAAGCAATTTTTTTTTAGTCCTTTTCTTTTGTTGTTTTAATTTCAACCTAAACCCATGCTGTTTGTAAAGAAAGGCAACGATCTCGATAGTTCTACTTGCATATATATATATATAGTATATATATATATTTGCATTTTTTCTTAGAAATTCTACCTTGTGGGTTATATTTTCACCCATTCTGTGTATAGAATTTTCATATATGTCAGTATATCTTCATACTGACACACTGTCAGTATATCTTCAGAAGTTCCCATCTTCTGAATGAAGATGGGAACACAGACTCCTTGAAGCCTCCACCTTCTATGCATGAGAAAAAGCTGCTAATGTTTTTCTTTATTTATTTCAGGTTTCTTTTCTCCATGGAAAACTCCAAAACCTGTAAGTTCCCTTTCAAAATTATACTCATTGGGCTCATATGATGACTTATCTTTCTAAGCAAATTTCTGTAGACCTTCTGTAGACCTTCATGTAACCCACCTGTTGCCCAACCATTGAGATACCTCTCAGCAGTGCCTCCATTCTGGGTAAGATGCAGCATCTGAGTGGCCAGGTTGGGTACCTTGGGCTCRATGCCCGCACTGATGGGATCCACAGCAGTGCTGAAGTGCCAGTGGTAGCCGGGAGAAGGGAATGGCCAGGCTGTTTTAGTGGGTGGCAAGGACTGAAAAGGCACTGTCTCAAAAAAGAGAAGTGATAAACAGCAGTCTGGAGGAGAAGGCGGCAGAAGACCACTACAGGGCAGCCAGTCTGTTTGGGAAATAGCAATTTCTTCTTCTTGCAATAGATAACATAGACTTTTTCTGATTTATAACTGTATTGAGTTTAACGTCTCAAAAGTGATCATTATTCATTCTTACATTAGCAAATCTGGAAATTGTCCCACTTCAAGTGGGAGATTGGATTAGAAAGCCTGCAAAGGTCCCTTCCAGCCAACCTTTCTGGTTGATATGATTTTAACATTTAACCCCAAGATATTAGCTCATGTCCTGTTTTAAAAATATTAATTGCCATGAAAAATGTTTTATCAGATACATTTCATTAACACAGAGACATGCTTACATGTTCACAAGCTAGAAAAGTTTAGCATCTTGCAAATGATGGATATGAGTTATTAAAAGTAAACACTGATTCATTTAGCATTTTAGTTGGTTTTGAAGATATGTGGAAATCTTCATCGTATTTACGATTTGGATGATATTGGCTTAGATGAAAAAGCCTTCTGGAGTTAGCCTTTCTGCAATGAAGTTGTGGTGAAATTGTGAAGACTGTTAGCAATGACTGCATTTAATTTGTCAGTGCTATATTAAGTCATTTTTTAAAGTTGTGACAACATTCCCACTGTAGAAAGAAATTGTAAGACGTAATTTTTGGTTCTCTTTCCTTTCCTCCTTTCTTCCTTTTGCCTCTTTTCTCTNTTTTGCCTCTTTTCTCTTTTTTTTTTTTTTTTTTCTTTTCTTTGGCTTTTCTATTGTCTACTTAGAGTGTAAAGCCCTTAGGATAGTGCCTATCTCTCATGTGAGGTGTGTAGGAAAAGAGGGTTCTGACTCTGCCTGGGGCCTTCCAAAAGCAATATGAATAACAATAGCAGTACTCCTTAAGGGATCTATAGTTTTCCAGTTTTCTTCTTTGGGCATCTTAATGCTTTATTTGGCAACTTCACAGCCTTTCATAATGAATGCAGCAATGCTTTTTGTAGACTATAAAATACAAATATTAATTAATTAGGTAGTTGATACAGTTCCATTAAACTGCACTGGTTTCAGTGTAAAGTGCTGAAGGATGGATGGAATGAGYTGACACAAATACTGTGACATAAGTTTGTTTATTATCATAAATAGCAGAACAACTGCAGCTTTCTATCTTTTACGGGCTACCCTCTTCTCACCAGTWCAAGGTTCCTGCCTGTTTGGAAAGTTCAGCTTTTTGCCTTCGTTAAAAATTAATGCATTTATTTCAGTTTATTTATTTAAAATCAGATCCTAAGATCTGTCAGTATCAGTGTTCTTTTTTATGTACATAGCAACTATATATATATCAGCATGTTCCTGATGTTTTTCCATGCTGTTCTGGTATAGAAACATCTAGATTATAATCAGGTAGCACTTGCCAATAATCAGTCTAGAGTCTACCTGTTCTGAAGGAGGCAGTTCTTCACGCTCAAGATTTAAGCCAACCAGTGCTCACAGAATAAGGTAACCCCACCAGTGTGTTGATGTACCTGCATGCAGACTGACCGCACACAACTTGACTGTCTTGGGGATCTGAGTGGTCTCAACATGACAGTGGGCCAGTGATGAACCAGGTTAAGCTAGTGTGCATTCCTCTATCTRCCAGTCCTTTATTTTGAGAAATAATGAGACACAAGCCCTCTTGATGTGAATAAAAGATTGAACCTGGGTGCCGTCAACAGCCAGGAGATGTAGCAAGACTTCCTGCCACCGCAGCACAGCAGCACTTAGGTGTGATAGGGAAGAAACACTGCTGATGGCCCAAACCCAGATTCCTCCTCTGCTTGGGTGAGTACTAGTAGGCACCACCACTGCCCCTAACCTCWCCTGGGAAGGAGCATCCACTGGTCTCCTTAAAGCAAGAAGAGGACCACCTTGACTGGAAGATGAGAAGAGAGGAGCTCCACTCCACAGAGGGGAAGCTCAGAGATGGAGCATTCTGTGTCTTGGTGGGCTCAGCATCCCCTACTAGCCTGGGCTTCCAGAAACTCCATGTGATTTCTACATATTTGGTGTACRTGAAATATTCCATAATTGATATAACATCATCAGTGCAAACTGGTCAAGCAATATTATCAAKCCCTCTTTACCCAACTTTATATTTGACACTCTTTACTCAGTRTCATTCTTACTTATCTCCAAAAGTGTCTTTAACTATGACCTATATTTATGGTAACTTACCTTCCAAAACACTGCTACTACATAAATATTTAACTGGCCTGGGTTTGGGAGATATATTTCCTCTTCGTTTATGTAACTGCTTATGTTAACAGTATTCCCCACAGGTAAGAACATTATGCTCAGTTTCTAACTTCACACTTTGAGATTTAGAGCTAACCAGCATGCAAGAATTAGACATATGGTACCCAGCAGGGCTTGAGCAATTGATCTCCAGTTTCTTGTCCTTCCAAAAGGAAGGACAAGACTTTTCCCTCCTCTTTTCAAAACCTATTTAAATGCCTTAATTTTACTGAGTTTGACATTCTAAAAGAAGTAAACACTTTTATTTCTGTACTCCAATAAATAGGAAACATATTTGCTTCTAGATAGTCAAGGTCCCTGTGTCTTTCTGCTTCATATGGCAAGGCAGATAGTTCGGCTTCACTGACTTCTGCTCTTTTTTAATGACTTCTGCTCACTTAGCAAAATMCTAGAATTGCAATGTACACTTCAGTCACAGTACTTAAGTGATTCCAACTACTGGTTTCTATAATATGCTCATCATCATGATGCTGGACCTCTCCAGTTGCCAGGTGGGAATACACGTATTGAAGCCAGCTCAAGCCTGTTGCTCTCTTTGAGATTCTTTTGTTATGTTGTTGAGCTTTTATACTCTATGTTGCACTGAGCCACGTATACACTGCACCCACGCTCTGGCTATCTCAGGGAGGTGGTMATATTCTTCTGATAAACTCAGGARGAAATATTTACAGCAATTGATCCACTCAACAGATACAGATCCCAAAACAGTGGTCATCCCCTGCTCCCCTTTGTGTGGAGATAAAGTCTGCTGTCTGTGCAATAGCCATAGTTTGCATCCTACATTATTTCTGAGCGTCATGGGCACCCTGCCTCTGTCTGTCTCCTTTGGGCCTCTTYAGCTGTAGGGGTTTATTGGTTGGACACCTAAAGAACACCTAGTTCTGGAGGCTTTACGGACATTAGCTTTAGAAGAGGTCAGAGGAAAAGAAACTATTCACTTCTTGGAATAAACATTTCTTTAACTTAGCCTCTTCAAATGCATTTGCTATTGCAATTAATGTTAATAACCAAGTCTTTTTAAAACAAAAAATRTATATCTATACAAGACTATATAGGTCTTTTACCTATATAGTATGTCATACTATCTTACCTCTGGATTGATGTGAGATCAGTAAAGATGGTCTTGGGTGAAATATGAATTGAGATAGCTTTGATGTATAGACAAACAGCTTCTTGCTTCTCTAAATGTTCTGGAAGAGTTGAAAAGCTTATCCTGTGCTTATGGGTTTGGCTGGATGGCTATGATATAATATTTGATATAAGAAAGAAAGAAGTGAAAGTTGATCAATTAATACCCACTTTTCTCTCACAGTGTTCRGTACTTTATCATTTAACCTTTGATTGTCACTGGATGCTCAAGTAGCTACTGTAACAGATCTCTCTTTGGGAGTTTTTTCAACAGAAGCTGTGAAATTCGTTTTCAGTTACAGAAATCTGTGCGATTCTTGCTTTGCAGTTAGCTTTTGTCATGCATTCTCATAAGACTTTTAAGATCATTTCGTTGCTGTATACATTTAGCTGGTCTATATGCACTTTGTTGTTGTTGTTAACCAGTATTTCAGTTTAGGTATTTTGATGAATCTGGTAATTACGTCTTCATCATTACACAGATTCAGCCTTTAGCAGAATTGCTTTCAGTAACTCAGAGCATTCTCTAAGAGATATTCAACATAACTCTGGTATAAAGCTKGGTCCTAATCCACATGGAATCATATTATCTCAGAAATATCACATCATCTTGTGACAAACAGGTAAATTTAACCAAGTAATTTTAAAAGCAATGCAACACACACACCTTTCATCTCAAAGAAACAGCAGAGGGGTTTGACAGGTTTTACAAAATACATATTTGCCTCTAATTGAAATCACTGTGATTGTGGTAGTCATAGCTTTTACAAAACTTCATCTTTATTCTCTGTATGTTTTTATTCCAGATGATGGAAAGATGGGAGAATCAAGGCAGCCCTCAAACAAGTTTGTCAGCTCCAGCTATACCACAGAATATTCCCTATCCACCCGCCCTTCACAGGAGTTCATTTCCTGATTCAACAGAGGCCTTTGATCCACGAAAACCTGACCCGTATGAGCTGTATGAGAAATCAAGAGCTATTTATGAAAGTAGGCGTAAGTGAAAGCCCTGTTCACCCTGAAGAGCATTTAATATTTCAAGCTTTTGCCTATGAATGTATCACAGCTAACATAATTTTCCATAATTATCTTTTGTAATTTAAAGCAAGTCAATTTCAAACCCAGATCATTATAAATTATTCAAAATTCTACTCCTAATATAGTTTGCTAGATCTTGCCTGTGTTTTGAAGTTTTTTCTTTCACCATTTTGTTTCCTGATATTACCCCACTTCTCATTTTCACTCTTGAATCCTTAGTAACAACATTGTTCCCCTTTCACTTTAAAGTGAGATTTATAAAAGAAATGCTAGATTTATTTAGCTTTATAAAAATTACTTTGACATTTTATAACATTGTCCTTAGTGATTAAGAAAAACCTATACTACTAGCAAGTACTATTTGAAAAGCTGTACAAAACAAGACTGAGCTGTCAAGGTTCCCATCTTAATTTTATTTTTCATGTTTTTAAGGAGTATGCCACATACTTTCCTTAGCATAGGTAAAATGAATTAAACTCATTTAATCCTTACTTTAATAAATATGTTAGCTGGAAGTGTTATATTTTAGATCATCCAGAGTTTCATGCTTACTTAGGTCAGAATTTCAAAATAGTTTATATAATAAGAGCTTTTTCATAGCAGATATTCCTTGCACATACCACCTTTCATTTCATTGTACACATTTCTTTATTCTGTAAGTCAAACTACTTCATAAATTAGACAAAAAAATATTGCCCTACTGCTACTTCTGATTAGCCCATTCATATGACATAAAGATAAATCTAAGTTTCCATGATCTGGACGGAACACTTTTCCCGAGCTTGCATGGGTATCTTCTGAAGGAAATACATTATTGTCAATAACATATGTTAGTGATAATGATATATTATTGTCCCAAACTATTCCTTAGTGCCTTAGCCTTTACACTTTAGCTGCAGCATCATCTGCTCCTCTTTGGCYTTGGCTCTCTCTCTCTGCATCATGCCAACCACATTGAAGAAACACCAGGATTCATTTTGATGGCCTCTAAATTTCATCTCAGATTCCTATATTCTTTGTCACTGTGGCCAAGGCCAGCATCTTCTGCCATGTAAGTCCATGTAGTAGAACTCCTTCCTGTCAGCTCTCGCACATCTGAGACACTCTCTTCCCTATTCCTCCAAGGTGTTAAGTTCAGAAAACCTCTGTTAAGGTCATTTTTTGCACAACCCAACTTAGCTCCCTTTCCTGATGCTCTTCTACTAGCTATAATTTGCTAATGAATCCATTTGATGTCTTCAGAGCTTTTCGTGTTTCTCCCTTACCCCTCCCTGAGCCTTTCTCCCTTCCAACCCCTGATGATACCAGTGAGCATTAACTCYAGTCCAGCAATGTCTTGCTCTAGCAGCTTCTATTTCTCTCAAAAAAATATTCTCTTCCAAATTAATCATTCCATGTGCAACACTTTTCTGGACTAATTCTGTATATCTGTGTTCAGATGCATTTTCCATACAATGCCTTATGCTGTGGYACTTAGGGAAAAAATGAAGAAATAAGATATCTAGTTTGTTGAATATAATTTTTTTTCACATGATATGAAAAAGGTGGGTCTGAAAAATATGTAATGGAGCAATGAATTAGTAAAAATGAGTAGGTATCTCTAATCGATCACATCTGTCTCTTTCGCTCCCTAAATGTGATATCCTCTGCAATCATGGCCCTTAAGAAAGCTGTAATAAACTCAGGGTATTTTGGAGAAGAACTTTTCTTGCAAAATTATGGTAGAATATATCAGAAGACTTGTGCGGGATCTCTGCCATCCCTGATATCTGGGACATAGGAGAGTACAGAAGTAGTACTACACTCTTGTGTAGGCCAGTATTTTCTTACATAGTAAGAAATTTAGATAGCTTACAAGTAAGCTTACCGAGCTTACATAGTAGAGCATGGCAATGTAATTGAGGTGCACCTTCAAGAGGTTCAGTAGATATCTCTAAATTCACTTTTCATCATCCAACCTTTCTTCCCTTTTTTTTTCTTCATTAGTAGATGCCTGAAATTAAGCTCACAAATTTATTTTAACTATTTAAATATCTTGCTAAGGTTTTTCAACAATACCATAGATCTTATATACCCTTAAATAAGACCTTAGAATTTACATTCAACCTCCCTTAAAAATGCCTGATCTTCAGTTATGAACTTCAATTAGGAACTGAGCCTGCCAGGTTATTTAGGAACGCCACATGCCGAATGCTATTTTAATACAACATATATTATATGCTAATGCAGCATTTTTCTCTGTTCCAGAAATTATTATTGATTGGACAAGTTCCCCAAACAATGTTTTTACAGAATGTACTAGCAAAAATTATTATTTCTGAAATTTTGAAGATATTTGAAAGGGGGATCAGGATACAATGTGGAACAGTCCAAAATGCTATAAAAGAAAGTTCTTCTTTCCCCTTTTTTCTCTTTCTCTTTCTCTTTCTCTTTCTCTTTCTCTTTCTCTTTCTCTTTCTCTTTCTCTTCCTTTTTCTCTTCCTTTTTCTTTCTCTTAATTTTTCTCTATTTTGTGTATTAATGGCTACAATGACAAATATATAAAAAAATAATCCCGAGCTGAAATTCTCCAAAGTGCTGTGTTCTGGGACTATAAAGAGAAGTGCTTCCCCACGAGCAGTTTCTATAATAAATGAAATATTTTAGCAAAAAAAGCTGTATTTTCCATTCAGCAAAGGCAGAACAGTCTCTTGCAGTTAAAGACATGGAGAGTGACAAAGCACAGATTAAAGACAGTCTACATTAAACAGATACCTTAAAAAGACAGTTAAGGTCTAAGACCTGTGGCACCTCCCAGGCCCAAAGCAAGAAAAGGAGGGATGAAAAGCAAAATTATAGTAGCCATTTGTCCCAGATTTCCAGCCATGTCCTTATGTTTCATCTGATCTCAAAAGCTTTAATCCATTCTGACACTGTTTTACTACAGATGTTTTCTCCAGGCCTTGATAACATCCACAGTTCCAGCCAGATCCCTTCTGCTTTCTTTCACATCCCTTGGTCGTAAATAACTGTCACCAAGCATTGCTGTTCTCCCTGGCACTTTTGTTTCATGGGTGCCGTCAGCACACGTTTTAGCAAATTGAATTCATCAAGCCTTTAATTGCTTCTTTTCTCCACATACATAACATTATCCTAAGTGAGAGAAACTAAGGATAACATTATCCTAAGCGAGAGAAACAAGCAGCAAACCTATTAGTGAGTCAAGAAATTGTCATCTAAATTGGATGTACGGGAAGGAGAGTTTTAAAATAACACAAACTTCATTTCCCACCCATATGGCTGTGTCAGATTGGTTATCTTCACTACAGACACACTCCTAAAGAAGTGTACAGAAAAAGTTCAGCTACTTTTTTTTGTTCTTTGTATTTTTTTGAAGTACTTCTTATCAGAGAGCAAGTTTGCCTTGTCTCTTGGCAAGACCTAAAAAGAAAGAGTTCATCTTCTAAAGATAAAGCAAAGAAGTGAACAATCCTGACCTGGAAATGCTCAAAAAAGAAAAGAGAGAGTGTTAGATTGCTTCTTGCACAGTCAGACTGGGTTATTAAGCAGTTCGTGTCAGTGCTGCTGTAGCTCCGCATTCCTGCAGATCCTTTCCCTGGCGGATCAGTCGGCACTCGGGGCTCCCAAGGGCTCTCTCGAAGCCTCCTGCTCCCCTGCCAAGGAGCTGAGAGCATCGTGCGAGGAGCACGACTTCGGTGACATGACTGGAAGCAAAGCCAGCCAAAGGATCCAGACCTGATTCACAAGCTTCTGCTCCAGCCGCTGGATATAGTCATTCCTAGCTAAAGATAGCAAAGGACAGGCTCCAAGCGTGCAGTCACCACAAAGGCTCATCTTTTTTTATGTTGCAGAAAACTTTTGCACCTTAGGCATATGAAGGACCCGTATGACCCTGCTTTACAGGGAGATTTCAGTTTTTAATGACCATATGTGAATTACTAAGGATTACTGCTTATCTGCTGAGGGCAAGTTTTCAGCATCGGTTCTACCAGTACAGTAGATAAATCAAACAATGCAGTGGCACAAAAACTGTGCTTTATAATCCTTACCTCCCTGCAGAGCTGTTGTCACGTGCTGTCACCTCTCAGCTCTTACCTGTTTGATGACACCTGCTAGAGTTGGTACCTGTCACTACTATCAATGGCCTAAAAGCAGCAGCAAATGTGCTTTAAAATGTCACAATTTCCAACAACTAGTGGTAGAATATCATATCAATCAGACTATCTACCTAAATTTTAAAAGAAGGAAAATTTTATCTTCCTTCCTTCCTTCCTTCCTTCCTTCTTTCCTTCCTTCCTTCCTTCCTTCCTTCCTTCCTTCCTTCCTTCCTTCCTTCCTTCCTTCCTTCCTTCCTTCCTTCCTTCCTTCTCTTTGCTATCTTAAACCATGTACCTCCTTTCCTTTGTCTTTTTATTTGTTTACTTTTACTTCTCCCCAGTAAAGAGAGCTTACGCTTCTTTATGCTCTATTTTTGGCACACTCAAAAATGAATGATAAAACCTACTCAAATAACCTTTTTTTCCCTTAATTTTTCCTTTCCAGTTTTATTTGTCTTAAAGGCAGACCCTTTCTCCATATGTAAACACTTAGGAGCATGCATGACAGTATGACTCTATTGAGGGAAGTTAGGTATGGGAGCTGGCATATAGCACATAGGATTAAGAATCTCATATGCATGAAAAAATGATAGAAGTCAGTATGCAGCAGTTGTTGCAGCAATAACTAGAGCTCCAGTGCTGTCATTGACAGAAATCCTTCTCTTAAATTTAGCATTTCTGCTTTAAGAAGTTCTCCTTTTCCTCTTTTACTCATATTTTATACTGAATATTGCTCATTGTCAATACACAGCTAATAACAAACTTTGCTCTGTGTAGGCAGACATCAATCAAACATGGTGCATAAATCCATAATCATATTCATAATGACATAGAATGTTATAAAATGTATAATAGAAATTCTGTTTAATTCTCTTCTAAAGAAAACAGTAAAATAAAATACTTGTTTACAGTAATTAGGATATATTTATCATCCCTCCCTGTGCCCTTAAGTCACTGTGGTAGACCATGACTGGTGACATAGAAATGCCAGGAAGAAGAATGAGATAAACTAGTGATAAGCTCTTAATAAAAGTGAAAATCTGGACAACTACAGTGCAATCTTTTACTAGAAAGACAAAATTTTCTGTTTTAAAAAGCTCCTGTGTTGATGTTTCTCTCGACTGTGGTATCATGAATTTTCTCAGTTCTTTTCAGACCATCGGCTGGCTATAGTATGCACTGTATTTTTATATGCTGCCAAATAGTTAGATGAACTGGAAAAGAACCAAAAAACAAAGGCCACGGGCAGCTATGAAACATGTACGTAGCATATGTATTAACACAATGCATTATTTGCCCTCACATTTTCTTATGCAGCCTTATGAATGACTTTCTCTGAGGCACCGAAAAGCATTTTTATACATATTTGCAAGGTGCATTTCCTCTGAAAAGTCATGGAAAGTGTTTTAGGAGTGGGGAAGATTTATCAGACAGCCTTATACTGAGTGGCCAGACCAGCATTTTCTAATCAATGCCTGTTGGCTTAAGACCTACAGAGYTGGACTTTTTAAAATTGAAGGATAATTTTCACTTATTGTTATTGATTTTTTTCAAACGTCAAATTTCAAACAAATTTCAAAAATTGTTGTCTTCTGACAACAATTTTGCTTCTAACAGTTTTTTTCCATCTTTGCACATCTGTAGTCTGAATGATTTTCACATTTTATTTATGGTGTTTTAAAAAGATCTATGTACATGTATGTGTGTATATTTATTTACAAAATATTGAATATAACATATAGTACTATTAGAGTGTTAAATACTTAGTATGCCAAGGATTACAGCTTAGTATTCCTTTCTTTTCTAYATAGACAAAAGGTTTAGGAGTATGAGCCCAGAAAATGAGGCTCTAGTTCAGATATTCCCTGCACTCAGTTTGCTCTCAGCCTTTCTTTTCATCAGGTTCCCACCCCTGATGTCTCTGAGACAGAGYTACTTTCACTTAATAAATATGAGGGTGCTGGTAAAGTACTGGTCGGTGTGCAAGCAGCTGAGTTGCAGGAAGGTAATTTCTCTGCACAATACAAATTGTTGTTTTCTTTTCATCTTTTACTACCCCAAACAACAGCATAGAAAAGGTCTAATAATTTATGTTACTAAATAAAATTAACTCCTTTCCATTAAGAGATCACATCAAGGGGAGAGGACAGTTTAAAAGACCAATGTCAAATAATTTTGTATTGTTCATCCCTCCAGGAAGAGTTACTCACCATGACAAAATGTTTTTGTTAGTTTTATAAGAACTGACAGTGAAACCAAAATCATTTTAAAATGAAATTATAAGAATATCATCACCATAGGAGAGTGGATGTAAAGTGATTTTGATTGCAGGATTGYGAAGTCGGTCTTGGACAACTTATGCTGATAAGAAGTGTCATTTTTTCATCTAGCAGCAGTACTAAAGATGCAGTAATCCTTTCTCTTACACAATATACACTTTATTAAAAGGTACACATGTAGATTTTCATCTGACAGGTTGTATTGAAGATGTCAAAGTAATAATTTAAGTAAGAAAACTGACACATAAGCCCTGGAGAGTTGGTCACGAGTGATCGCCTCCAGCTGAGCTGCGTGAGGCCCCTGGGAACTGCATCATCTATAAGGGGGTTCACACTGCCCCTCACCTTAGAGCAGGTTTGGGAAGGACATTGCAACATGATTGTTTTCATGCCTTTTATTTGGAAAATGCTTGTTAACCTAAAGTGTGAGTGGGGCTAAGAYGCTGCAACATGAACGCTTACTAGTAGTAGATTTATTCTGTATTCTCTCAACAAAATCTGATCTAAACCTTTAGGCCTGAACTTACATTCATAAAGCAGCAATTGCCACACTAGCCAGCCTCTGTTCACTGGGATTATCTCATTCATTTTTCTCCCTAAACTTTTTCTTTGGAAAACATACTAACCACAATCTGCTAGATTTTTGAGATACGCTTTTTTTCCCCCAAAGACTCTAATGAGCAGAGCTAAACCATTCCCATTCTATTCACTCATGGGAATCTTTAGCACACGAGAACTTTTCATGAATAAATAGTGCTGGAAGAAGACCCAAAAGAATTGTAATCTCTCACATGTGGGTTTTTTTTTTTTTTTTGCATTTCAACAGTACATCGACACCTGAGGATTTTTCAGGATGTTCTTCTCAAGAGGCACATTTCCTTTTCCATTTCATATTCTCTAACTTCTACTCGTTTAGTATACTTATCATCAAAAAGATATTACTTTTATCTGCGAAACTGAGGCATATTGACAAAAAAGATAAGGTTGTCAGTAATAAACTGTACTCACAGATCTTTCTACCTAGTTACCTATGTGTACTGAAACTGCCACAGACCAGTTTAAATTCCACTTCTATTTGTGTATTTTGCATGTTAAATTCAGAGGCGCTTTGAAGGAGGTATTAGCTAGTTCTTGTCCCTTCATTTTGTTAATGGTCACAGGCATTTTTACCAGCGTGCAGGATACTTCTTGTGTACCGTTTCCCAAAAGAATTTGTATCTGACAACATTCTTAAATAGCTAAAGCAAGGGGGTTTTAACTAATAGACAGAAAGAAGACCTGGTGAGTTTTAGATTCCCCTGAGAGATTGGGTGGATGGATATCTATGCATTTTATTCATGTGAAAATCTTGGAATAGAAGCACTGTCAGTGTGTGAGATTGTTTTCCCTTAAACAATTCTTCCCTTAAAACAATAAGAATTCATGACCTAGCTAAGCTCATGGGTTGTAATAAGTCATAAGGGAGTAAGTATTACAGAAGTTCTCTTCCTTTCCTCTAAGCATCTAGACATACCTAGAAATTTCCATATTACAGTGTTTAGAAATAAGACCCAAGAAGTCATGTAATGATACCTTACCAAGGAACTCAGAGTCCAAAATCTCGGTTTTATTTCCAGTTACAACAGCTAGTCCAATAAAAAACGTACAGATCTCCCTTCCTCTAGATATGAAACTTTTGCAAGTGGACAACTTGTTTTCTCATCCTGTGAGCAGATAACAGAAATGTAGGATATTTAGTTAAGAAGTAACCAACTTTCAAGAGGGTGGAAAAAAATGATTAATAAACCACTCAGTATAAAGAAAGGGAACTAGGATTTAACAARCTCAGAAGGTAACTCTTTATCCCGTTTATTGTGAATTCTCTACCTGTTTAGAAATTGTAGAGATGTGCATCTCACTGCTGACTGGGAAACTTCTAAATCTTGCTTTTACTTTACTAGACTTATTGAGAGAACTGGACTTGCTTAGCATAAAGAATAAAATCTGAAAGAGATCTTCAAGTAAAAACAGTTGGTACAGAAAGAAGAGTTTTCCTTGTCAAGCATAGTCAAGAGTAATGGGATAAAAATGCAGCAAGGTGGATTAGATAAGGATTAGAAATGCTTCTCCAAATATAAGGGCATTTTGTAAGCATTAATAGAGATGTCCTAGAGAGCTTGTAAAGCCCCAGTTACTGGGAGTTTTTAAGAACAGATTAGGCTAGCTGAATCCAACAGACAAAAGATGGGCTGGATCTGGCTTTTCACCGAGTATAGCAGGAAATGTCTGTACTGGCAGCAAACAGCTTTCACAGTTGAGAGCTTCCCATTGCACCATGATGTAACTGGACATGCAAAGTGCCACCACTGAAACAGAGCCTGGAGGTGCTGCTGCTGCCTTAGTTCCTCCCGAATGAGCCACACACCTCTGTCACCCTCACAAACACCCTGTCCAAGCAACAGCGGGGAGGTCTCTGCATCACACACATTGAGCACACCTTTGGCTGGTGCTGTGTGATGCAGAGGGGAGGAAAAYGCCCCCTTCCATAGGAGAGAAGCCATCAAGATCCAAGGTGCTGCTGGAGGTCCTAGCTAGYAGGGTCTGAGTCCTCAAGCTACCAAGGCTGAATCCCCTAGAGCCACTGAAGCTCCTTGAGAATTGCCTTGTTCTCTTTTTTGTCACAATTTTAATGTAATTGTACCTGTTTAGCTTTGCTATTTGAAGTATATTCTGAGGGATACTAGGGTGACTCCAGGCACAAATGGAAACACAGAATGACCCAGTCTTACAACAGCTACAACAGTAGTTCTAGCTCGATGACCAACAGAAAGGTTTCAAACAAAAGCTTTTTTAGACAATTGAGATTTAATTGCTTTCTGTGAATTAAAATCATCCTGTCTCTTTTAAGGATTCCATCAAAATCTTGAAAAAAAGTGAGTGGGAAAAAAAAAGTTCTTCCAAATTTGCAATGGATCCTCACCTGTTTCAAAGGTTTTGACTTTGCATAGTTATGTTTGTGGAATAATTTAGATCTACATAGCTCCTCTCATCTGGAAGGATTCTAAATTACTTTACAAATTCTGAAGTATAYGGAGGGAGTGCCTCCTTTAAGCATCAAAGTAAAGATGTGCAGACACCTACAAACTAGAACACACTTTAGACAACCTTTAACATTAACGCAAATACTTCATTAAAACCAAAAGYGTGTTCCCATCCAATTCAATATCCGAACTGTTCTAGATAAGCAGAATATCAGTTACCTCAGTTTGGGCAGATCATGACCATTGTGTAAATACTCTTATAAAAGAGGTGTAAGACATTCAGTGGCATCCATCTCCATTTTGAGGAAAATGTATTAATTCTATAGCATTAGTGCTCTACAATGAGCATTATTGGAGCTGTGAAATGTTGAGTAATGCTGRAACACTGCAGTTTTTGCTCCTTTTAGGGAATGATCCACCAGAAGGCCAGGAAGGTCATTTTAGTCCAAAGTCTTCCGAAGTGTTAGGGAGCTGTCTGCATGAGAAATACTGTCTTCTCATTTCTCTCACCACTTCCAAATATTTCCAGAGGGCTTCGATGGGTCAAAAGCAATGCCTTCCAGGGCATTTTCTGACCTCTTTCTAATTGGAAAACATGGTGCTTAAATTCCTTTTATACTCATCTTTTCCTTCTATTTCATGAGATAATATATACTTTGTGTATACTTTATCTTTGTGAATTGTTGTCCTACAGATGCTGATGTAGAAGATCCCTGTTTATATCATGAAATACATGATATAGTGCTTTGTTTTAGTTGYGTGGATGTGCTAGTTCTTTTTTCCCTATTTTCTGTTGGGATGCCTCCAGTGTGAGATGTTTTGCTAATCACTCTGGAGGCTGAAGAGATKGTAAAACAGAAGTCTATAGTTAAACTGTGACAATGAATCCARCTATGGATTTGTTCCAGATTCCTCTAATGCCAGCAAAGTAGTTGTAAATAAAAAACAATCCATTATTGGTTCACTGTATCATCTAGTGAGATGTAAATACTATGAAGCTGTCTGTACTACAAGTGAGTTGAACGACTTTGCTTTCACATGCAACCGGTTGTTTTTGTTGATGATATAAATATATAATCTGTTAGCAAAATATTGCTCTTGATAATGAAAGAGGGCTTGCAGTTGAATTGGATAAYAGCAGGAGTCAAGTCATCTAAACARCTTGTAAACTTTCCTTTTGTTGTGGTCTTTGAATAAGCAATAACATTAAGAAAAAAAATAAGCCCCAACTTTCACCTTTTTTAATACAGTAACAATTTAATCTTCATCACAAACTATGTTCTCATAAAGGAGCACTCTTAACTGTCTGTTTCACTTCACCTAGAAATGGTGAAGAAGGCTTATATCTAGCAGGAAGATACATGTCAGGAGGAAAGGGATATGCAATAAATGAAATATACAGTCAGAAAGAGAAATTGCAAGTCAGTAATTTAATGCACAGCACAGAAAATGGTGCTGCTTCTTTACATATCTTGAGAAATGTATTTCATCTTTAATTCCCCATTTTCCTATTCAGAACAAGTGCTGCCCAGGACTGGTTTTCGAGTGGATTCCTCTGGCAAGTATTCCTCAGCCTTCATTGTTCTGTAAACTAATTGTCCTCCATTTTATGTTTGAGTAATTATTTCTTTAATCATTTCTCCAGATTACGGCCAATCAGCCCAGTCACTATTTTCTTTTTATATGAGCTGTAGAGGGGGAGGTTATAGAATGCTAACTCTACATCTTTTTGTAATAGATTTTCATTTTGAGGAAGGAAAACCACTTCATTTTCCTCAGACAGTCTTTGTGTGTATTTAACAATATTTTTTGTGTGCTTTGATACATTTAGTGTTTACTGTCCTACCATTAATAGCATAAAAATATTTTTCTATAGCTCATGCCTACAACTTAGTTTAAGCATTTTTTTGCAATGAAAAAAATGATATCAATTTTGCCTTCCTTTGCAAAAAAACAGATTGATGTGTTACATAGACCCAGCCATTTCTTCCTCCTATACATTAAAAACTCATTAAAGGCTTTTCTATTCCAAAATATTTTGGATAGGTTCCTAAATTAAATATGGGTTTGGGCTGGTTTTGCACACCCTGTTAGGTTAAATAACTATGTTTGGTATTAATTCCTTTTTTTTTTGGGGGGGGGGCTTTCTGTAGTTGGTTATTTACCAGCTCTATAAATATCAAAAGGAAATTTGTGTATTTTTTAAGAAGTTATTAAGGTTGGAAATCAGAAGACTTTTTTCAAGCTTTTCACATTTTTCAAAACATCTGAAGCCCAGATAAAAAATTGTTGTAGATTTGGGTTAATCACAGTTCATGATAATAATTTACACATAATAAAAAATGCTCATCAGCTTCAATAAAAAAGTCAAAATAGCTCTTATTTTTAGCAATAAGTTTGAGCAAACCCAGAAAGACTGTAAAGATCTTATAACAAAGCTCCGCCTCCTTGTTTTATTTACAATGTAGAAGAAATTTAATAAAAAAAATCTTCGCCTTTACAGTATCATCCCCAATAACAGGTTTATCTCTATGAATATCACTCAGCACTTCCAAGGCTTAAATTATCCATAAAACAAATCTTCTCTACATACTTTCAAGAAACAATTGTGTGTGCACTTTCCAAGGTGCATGTCATCTAGAAATTGAAATGAATACAGTACAGAGATGTAACTGAGAGCTGATGATCACGTCTGAACTTCTGAGATCTCACTGCTGTTCAGTAACAATATATTCATTGCATTTAAAGCAAATCTGCCTTCTTCCATAAGGCAGGAAATAGAATTTCTGGATGCTCTTTGCTACCCTTGCTGTGCAGCAATGATAAGATCACTGCTTGTCCAATTCCATTCTTAAATTCATGGGAGATCCRGCTGTTTTTATAACCTAGCCAAGTGAATTGGTTTTGTCACTTCTGACCATTAAGTTTCCTTTTACAGAAAAAGACCAAACAAAATACTCTAAATATAAAAAAGACACTGAATCTACTAACAGTGTAGTCTGCTGTTCCTTTTCTATTAAAGAAGTGCAGAGAAGTAAAGGAGAGGGGGAAACCCTGTCATTCCTATGGAGGATGCCTTTAGGTTAAAATTAGGTTTTATAGAAGAAAAGTTGATGTTTTGGAGATGGGACACATAGGTGAACCAACAAAACACGCTCTGCCAAAAAGCAGACTATACTGATTAAGGCTTCACTTGACTCCCATGTCTGCAAACCTATTAATTTATTCTTACTTGGCATGAACTGCAAAGGTACCAATCTAGTTTATAGCAAGAGAAAAAAAAAAAAAAAAAGAAAAAAAAAGATTCATTTTCCATAATGAAGTCATATTAACCAACAGTTTGCAATATATTTCAAGGCATGGAAGTGTCATTTCTTTGTAAGTACAGGCAGTTTGCTTTGTACATATGATCAATCAAAAACCTGCACCGGCAAGAAGAGGCAACATTTATTTTATCTATTAATCTTTTTTGGGGGGAAAAAAGCACCAGAATCATAGAGAGGTAAGCACTGAAGAAATATCAGAAAGAAAATGTAATCACTTCCATGGGAAAGAGTACCTGATTAATGTATATGCAAGAATACTGAAAGCATTGGCACATGGTAATAAGGAATGTTAATCAGTCAAGCCTGAGTTCCTGTCGTCAGAACAGCAACTATTAGTCAACATTTTACCTATATTGAGGAAAAAGGGAAAAACATTTTTGATAGTCAGCAAGACTTCAGAACGTATTTTAAAATAAGGATTAACTATGGATATGAAAATAAACTGAGATCTAATGCAAAAGAAGCTTACGAAAATAGATTGTGTCACACTAACCTGGTAACTGATATTTTTTGCACCAAAAAAGTGGTACCTACTTAATCAATCTAAACTTCAATTAGGCATTTTACAAAATGCTGGTTATAGCTGATACTCTTACATGCTGACCTGGAGCTGGGATCAGGTCCAGATAAAGACATTCCCCCATAGGCTCTTCAGGCGTCTGTGGGGTAGTTGTCTCCAGCTCAACATAAAGCCAGCCAGTGGAGTCATGTCATCCTGCCTGACGTGAAAACTGAAACAACTGGAAATAGCAGAGGATGGAGTGCTCTTAAGTATAGAAGTCAGTTGCAGGGAATAATATCAAATTGTAGTGAAAAAGTATAATCATCATGGGGTATAATCACCCAGGGAGGTTGTGGAGTCTCCTTCCCTGGAGGTCTTCAAAACCCACCTGGATGCCGCCCTGTGCCACATGCTGTAGGTGTGCCTGCTTGAGCGGGAAGGTTGGACTAGATGATCTSTAGAGGTCCCTTCCAACCTTGAATATTCTGTGATTCTGTGATTCTGTGGGTGCAATCCACCAATTAAAGCACAGAATGAGGAAGGTGACRTAGTGACAAAGGCACAAAAAAGGCACAGTTGCCAAGTGTCTTCTTTACTCAGGTCTTTTTTGCTTGCTTTTTGCTTGCAATATCTGGAAGCTGGGCTACATGACCAGGGATCCTTTCCAGTCTTGTATTTCTGCTGCTTGATGGGACAAAAAAGAATATTTTTTTTAAAGCAGTTTTTAGCATACAAGGAAGAGTTGGCAGCTAATGGGGTCTGTAGACTTCTAGCTCCCTGGCAAGGAAAGCTCTTYGGAGCAAGCATTGCCACAGTCAGTTAATCTACAAGCTTCCAAAATATGTTACAGCTCTACAAAAGGAAAASTATTCCCATGTAGGACATTTTTAGCTTAAATCTGTTCATGGTCAGCTTAGCTTACCKTTTTCATTACATTCTAAARCAMCAAAAGTTCCACAGGAACTTAAGGAAAAAATCTTAATGGTGCTGGTGACAGAGCACTCAAGCAGGTTGCCAAGACAGATTGTGGAATCTCCTTCTCTGGAGATACTCAAAACTCTCTTGGACAGAATCCGTTTGCCATGGAATTGCCACATGCTCTAGGTGACCCTGTGTGTGCAGGGTCGTTGGACTAGATGATCCCTAAAGGTCCCTTCCAACCTTAATGAATCCATGATTCCTTTGGTAGAGAGACTCATAAAAAAAATAACAAAAATAACACCTTTTATTTTGGAGTCTGATACCAACACTGGTTTGGTGTATAAAGTGTGCCGGAGTATGCACCCTTTGCAATTTCACATTCTTATGCTTTTATTAATGTGTCCGCAACTGTGCATATCACTCATGGCTGCACGAATAAACCCTGGAAGCAAAATCTCCTGTGCATGTTAGAGCTCAGGAGTGTCACTACTGCTGTGTCCCTCTCTGATGTCCTCTCCCTAGTCCTAACCCCGTCCTTGTTACACGGACACATCAAGCAAGGACAGAGCGCTATCTTCATACTAAAATTCCTTTGACTCTGACAACTTTGAAACAACCTTTGCCTTATGTTAATAGAAATTTGTGCATACACAAATTTCATTTGCTCTTTTATTGACTGCTGAAACACTTATCAAATAAATTGAAGAAAAATCAGTATAATAAGATCTTAGGAGCTATTTTGTTGTCTAAACATATGGGAGGCAAGTTAGTAGGGAAAGGCAATAATTTTRTTTCGCCAGCTGAGACATTTGAGGAAAATTCAGCTTCGGTCTAGTATTAGTATTCATTTCTGAAGCAGTGTGCAGGTCTCCATAATATGCTGTTGTGGCAGTCTAGAGAGAATTTTATGGCCCAGTGATAGCATAGAGCTGCTGTAGRTGGCTATGGTCTTCTTTGAAGACCTGCCTAGAGCTGAACTGATGGGTCAGATGTGAGTGAAAAGGGATCACTCCCTGGCTCGGATTCACTAAGCAGCATCCAAAGAATCTCCTCTCCATTATCATTGCTCAGTCTGTTACACTCATCATCTTAGAAAATGAGACAGTGACCACCAGGGCCCATGAGCTGGGAGGGATCCCCTGAACGCTGTCATTTGCGCAGCATCCACTGGCTGGTAATGAGCTGCTGACGTGCTGTGTTTCAGCCATCTGGAGTCCCTGCCCTCCTAGGGAAACACGGCGCAGTTGGAAACAACATGAGCAGTTTGCTGAAATAAAGCTACTCGTTCCTTTCTGTCTTTGGGGGCTGACAAAATGCTGGCGCTGGCCAAAAGCTCTGTCAGGATTTATAGCTCGGAGTGCAATTTGTACAAACGACCATTCTGCTAGTAACTGTCCTGCTTTAGGTGATGAGCCCAAAGTGTCTCTAAACATCCTGGCAGAAAGGCAGCTAAAGGAGACAATTTATTAGTTCTTTAACTACCAAGGCTTTTTTTTTTTTTTTTTTTTTTTAATCTCTTTTGTATTTTAAGGGCACCTGGACCCAAAACAATGGGCTTTGTCACATGAAACTAAAGACCCTTTTACAAGAAGCTCATTTGTAAAAAGCACAGTTCCTGAACTGATATAATCCAGGGCAGAATGTATGTTTACAGGCAAAATATGCAGGCATATGGAAGCACAATTTTAATGATTCATAAAGCTTTAATTGAGTAGCATTAAGGAGTTCAAAYCCATTATGTTAGCTTTCAATTTAAACCCTAAAACTCAGAGGCTTATAATGCTAGCTTTCACCAGAACTTTTTATTGAGGGTATTACCTGACAGTAGAGTACTGAAAAGTTACATTATGTAAAAGACATACTGCTTTATCCTTGTGTATGGAACTGAAATGTTCTGTGCTGATTATTCATCTTCCCTAAGTTGGACTGATTAATTTTCTTTATCTCCTGTTTCAGCTTATTCTCTTTAAGTTTTAACAGACAGCAAGGAAAATCCAAATTAAACAGCAGAGATAGCTGAACAGCAAATTATGATACGGTCAATCTTAGGAGGAAGACATCATTATAACCTCTATTTTGGTCAAAATTTTCCAGTGCCATTCTCCTGTGAATGTGTTCTAGTTTGGGCTTGGTGCATTTTGCTGAACATAATCATCTTYCAAAATACCTACATTTTCAAGTGTCTTCTCTTTGTCTGTGTACAATGCATTGTGTTCCATTTGTTCCCACTGGCTCTAGACAGGCTGTCATTAGTCATCCATGGTGAACAAAAGCGGGGACGGAAGATGGTGTAAATTCTCTGGACAAAACAAAAATGCGTTGCTCAGTGAGATTTCCCTTTAAACCAGGTCCCGATTACAAGGAACTGGATGTTCACCTTCGGAGGATGGAGTCTGGCTTTGGCTTCCGAATCCTGGGGGGAGATGAACCTGGACAGCCTGTGAGTTGCTTCTTCCTAACTTTCCATTTTATAATTCTAATATCTTTGCAAAAATCAGCTCTGTAACTGAAGTGTCAGACACTGCAGGCGACTTAAGATCTATGTATGTTTGTTTCTAAAAAAAAAAATATGTATTTTAGTGAAACATTGATATACAAAAAGACTTTAATGTCCAGGAGTTAGTGAGTATGTCTTTGGGAGAGCAGAGTTGCTCGGAATGACTTTCACAGTGTAACTGGGRCTTGTCACTGGGGTCTAATCCTCAAGCTATGCCTAAAACACTCTCATATCACAACACTACACATAGTCTTTGCAGCCCATCTTACCACAGTGAAACACTCTGGCTATACACAATGTATAACTCATTGATAGATTGACTTATACAGRATAATACCATTTTCATTTAAGCATTGACATCAGCAGAGCAGTATCTGAGAAAACTTTTCTCTCTCTTAAAATTATCGATATCTATTGAACTACTGCTAAATATTAATAGTTTATTGATACCTCCTTTAAAAGGAAACAAGTGCATGGGATCGACAAATATGATTCATATGCCAATWTGAAGGCCTCATTTTAGAATAACTATTTTGGAATGGATTCTCAAAGCTACACAAGGACATCACTATCAGAATAATGCTGTTTCATCCTCTAAACCTGCCGTGTGCCTGAAGTCCCTCTGGCATCTGACCTTCTGCCATAGCACATGTAAAAGCTTGTGCCACACATCTCCTATCCTAACATTCTTCTAACCAAACATTTTTCCTGTCTTCTCTGGAAGGCCCCATCAACATACTTTCTGAAAACTCACTCCCTGGATGAGGCCAAAAATGACATCTCTTAGGGTTTAGAAAGGACAYCCCATTTTATCCTGCAAAGAGTGTGAGCTGGTGGAATGTTCTGAAATCTCCATCTACCTGCTTTAGACACTAGCATCTGCTGGCACTTCCTATCTGCCAGGAAAGTGTCCCTGGTTGCCAGGCTGCTGCGTATTCTAGGGAAGAGCCTCTCTTGGTTTCTCCTTCAGTACCTTTTCCATTACAAATGGGTGATTAAGTAGCCACTAGACTGAGTGGCTGGCTCTGCATTTTGAGTTTTAGGGCATCCTCATAAGAAAAAGTGCAGCTCAAATACCTCATCCAGTTGSTGATTATTTGCATAAAATGGGATAGTTTTGACCTAAAGGAGCAGTAAAACTGCTTTAGAGTATCCAACACTCTGTTGGCTAGGAATAGTTGCCTGATTTGTGGGAGGTTGGAATTTATGTCTGCTCAAAATCAAGAACAGGAATTTGGAAATGAGATATTTGCTTCCCACCTGCAGGTGTTATGCACCGTTGCAGAGCAAGTAGATCTTTCTAGCYTCTTCTCAGTAAAGACTGTTCTTTGTAGTTTCTTTTCAGCAAAAGATTGACCTGTCTTAACTGCCTAAAGCCAGATAGAGTCGTGGCTGGACACCAGTCACACAGGTGTGCACTCCCTCCAGGTCACAGACTGGTCGGGACTGAAAATGCTTCTTTGTGTGAACCACCTTCTGCGGTACCTCAGGGTCCTACTGAAGAGCTGCTCTCAGCTGCGCTTATCTTCAAGGCTGCTGCCTCTGTTTCAGGCCTTGGGAACACAAAAGCTTATTTACCCCACAGATATTGGTGTAAGAGGCTTTATGTCTCCCTGCACACCTTGTCTCACAGTCCCTGGGATTTAATRTCAAGCTGGCTTGAGGCTTTGCATCCTATATGGCAAAAAGATGCCTCAGAGCTCGGTGTTGCCATGCTGGACTTTTCAGCTCTCTCTTTTGACCATCTGCTTGTTTTCACAGCTCAGATTCATCTTTAAGAAAGTAGATAGATGAACTCCACTTTTTCTTTTTTAGTTCCCATCTAGTTTGTACTACTAGATGGATCCTCTAATTAGATGTACTAAAGCACAAAACTTTTAAATTCTGCTTTCTCTCCCTCAGCATTCCCCTGGTCCACGATGGGCTGCCCACCTGCAGCTTTCTGTTCCTTTCACCTCCAGGAAAGGAGAGGCAGTTTCTGCCTGTCCTCCAAACCCCAATGTGTCCTATGAAACAAGAACTAAGACACTTTGAAATGTTTGTTTCCACTCTCCCACTGTGCAGCCAGATAACACAGAGCAAAGGAAGCTTTCAGTGCCTTTGGTCTCTGTGCTTTTGTTTCTGAAAAGGAGTATGGCTTCTTCAGCACAACGCAAGAAAATTCTCAGAGAAGTAGGATCTGCATAAAGTATTTTTAAAATAATGAGATAGATGCTATAGAGGGATTGTAGCAGAGTTTGCCTATATTAGCTGGCACCTCAGAATACTCCACCTTGCTTATATATAAGTGCAAAGATGGTTCCTGAAGGAAAGAGTTACATTTATAGTGATATTTCAAGCATCTAGATTGTGGGAGTCCTTCTCAAATCTCATAAAATCATTCCTCCAGATATATTTATTACATTTGTCATTAACTTGAGGTGTTTAAAATAGTCTGGCTATATTACAGTGAATTTTAACAGTACATGGTGCTGACACACGCCCCAAACCTTGCTCAGAACCATCACTGGAAGGTTACAACCAGTTCATAACTTGGCTTTGTACAGACTTTGATAATCACTGTTCCTAAGGGGGGAAGTATTTTGGATACATTCATATAGCTCAATAGCTCCTGCAAATCACAGGAACATGTACAGATTTAGCCTGAGTKTTTTCCTCATCCAAACAGTTTGCCTTGGATTTGTCTAATTTAAAATTAAATGCTTACAAGATTCATGTTTTGATATCTCTAGTGATAAATGTTAAGTCAGAGACATTTATTTCTAAGATGTTATGAAGTTGTCCGAAAAGCATTAGGATAATACAAACCACACCTTAGGAGTTCCCATTTTTCTCAGTGATTAGACAACAGGTTCAGATGATTAGCTTAAATTTAAACATCACAGACACTTAAAGTTAGGTGAGATGAATCACATCTTCTATGTCTGTTTCTTAATTTTACTATGTACTTGTGAAATAACTGTGTTCTATGCAGASACACTGCATCACAAAGTTAAATGATTATCAAGAATCACAAAGAGAGTGACTGTCAGCTCCAGCACTGATATCAGTTCCAGAGGCACTTTCCACCATGGATGTAGWCAAGGAAAAGATCAGATATGATTATTTAGACCAGTCAAAACCAATAGGAGTTTGGGGGACTTTGCAGGAGGTATTGATGGCCCACCATGCTGTGAGCTGCACTTGTGTTTCTCCAGAAGTAGAGATGAACAAACCGTTCAATACTTTGTCAGCCTTGAGTCAATTACAAAGAAACTGCAGATAATAAAAACCAGGAGCAAGTTACTCCCTACAAATCTTCCAAGCTGCCACAAGCTAACATCCATTTCCTTCCAAAATAACTCCCAGAAGTTCTTACTCCGTTGAGATTTGCAGATGCGAGGTTCTGAGAGTTCTTTCTGGAGATCTGTCTAACAGAGCTTTGAGCAGTTTTTATTGCCTGGTAGAAGAGCCTAAATGTATATTTCATAGCTGGAATTTACACAAAGCATTTTTCAAAGCTTTGATGTATATTCTTTCACTGTTTGAAGAACAGAGTGGARAACCTAAAAGAACAGCTCTGGGAACTCAGCCTTGCATGGCTTAACAGGAATCGTAGACCGCCAGGAAGAAGGGAAGAGCTGTACCTTGTTTTCTTTCTCTCACCCTTTGGAAGCAAAAGTGAACCAAATAGAGCTGGGGAAAATCCTCAAGGCTCCACATGGGATCCTGAAGCAAACTGTGTGGGTAGGGACACTTCTACTAGCCACACTGGGGTTTTTTTCACCCAGTTATTTATATTGTGCAGATATTGGGAACCCTAGATAAGTAATATGTAGCTTTAGTAATTTAAAGTCAAAGGAGCTTTGAATGCTATTTGTCTATTTAGATCTTCTGCATCATGTTATCTATAGAAATTCACCATTACTTAAGTGTCTTGATTTAAAGATTGCAAGTATAGATAGCGCTGAGATCAGGAGTCTCGGGTATATCGTTCCTGCCAGATTAGAAACATCATACCCTCTTGCCAGAGGTAAGAAAACATCTTCAACCACATCTGCAGAACAAGAGGGTGTCTGTCAAGCACAGAATCTGAATCACTAACTTAATTTCAACAGAAAAGGGGAATCACTATAATATCCATGCGACAAAATGTGTGGCTGTGTATGTGAGTGCCCTCAGTGTGATTTTTACAGGGTTTTGTTCCTTTTGTCCCTAGATTCTGATCGGAGCAGTGATTGCAATGGGCTCGGCAGACAGAGACGGTCGCCTCCATCCCGGCGATGAGCTGGTGTACGTAGACGGGATTCCAGTGGCTGGAAAAACCCACCGATACGTGATTGATCTTATGCATAACGCTGCCCGAAACGGGCAAGTGAACCTTACTGTGAGGAGAAAAGTGCTCTCTGCAGGTGAGTGGAGAGGATGGGGGAAAGGGAGAAAGAATAATAGAAATCAATGCTCTTGGCACAAAGAATGCTGTATATTTTTTTAAAAAATGGTGAAAATGAATTGTCATTTGAAAAAAAAAGGTGTCTGTCTCTCATTTCTGTGACAAAATTGCTACAGCTGAGTGTTGTTTCCTTTGGAAGTGGAAATAACATCAGCAGCCCCAGTGTGGTGATCATGAGTGCTCTGGATTTGTCCCATGCTGTCTYGGTCTGTGCTGTCTCCTCTTGTGTGCCCTTTTGGGACAGCATGTCCACCTAAGCTAGAGCTGGCGGTGTGAATAAGCCATCAGAGAAAGGCTTAAAGACCATAACTGTCTGAGGCAAGGACTCATTTCACACTTGTACATGTTTAAAGCCCATTTCTGGTCTCACTGATGTCATTTGGAGTTTTTCCCGCTGACTTCAATGCAAGCTGCMTAAAAACCTTCCTGAGCTGCAGCAACAGCTACAAGGAGCAGGACAGAGTCCACCCCGTAAGCAGAAAATATTATTCATATAATATGCTAATGTATTAATAATTCAAATATATTATTCAGAATATAAGTTTAAAGCGATACAAAGAATCTGAAGCAACTAAAACCTTTAGACTAGCTCAATGTCAATTTGTGAAAAAAAAAGAGACTTTGGGAAACGTCTGGCTATTAAAGTTTTAATCAGAGACTCTGCTCCAGTTCCATTAAAATCTTTGCTTATTTGAGGAAATTTATTTAGTTGCCTATAAAATAAAATGCGTGTGGTCAGTGCACCCCAGCGAGGGATCAGAAATGAGCCCGTTTCCAGCCTGTCCTGTCGCTCCGCCRCCTCCGCGCCAGCCCCTGCTGTGGCTCCCACCCTGCTCCCCTCTGCTCCGCATCCCGCTCCCGCCGCGGCGCTGCCGGCACTGACTTTCTTCTGTTACTGACTCCAGAGTCCTGCAGCCAGAAAGCTCCCCTTGCACCCGGCGCGACGCCCCCTCGCAGCTCCCCCAGCGCTAGGAAAGTGGCCAATAACCAAGGTAATGCTCCGGGCACCTGGGTCGCGCCTTCCCCGCGCCAGGCGGCTCCAGGGCGAGCGAGCGAAGCACTGCGAGGTTCTCCCGGGCCTCGGAGCACCGCGCTGGGCGATATYGGGTGCGACTCACTAATGCTTCGTCATTCCCAGAGCTGCTGCAACGTATGCTTTGTGGGAAAAAAATAATTAAAAATGAGCCATGTGGGATGTAACYGAAAAAAAAATTAATTTTAATATATCAGCTTTAATGTGATCTTTGCACTAATATGAATGTACACAGCAAAGGTTCTGGGGCTTTCTTACCTCCCTTCCGAACAGCTCATGCAGCTCCAGCTACCACTTTGCACAGCTCCCTTCCCCAAACCTGGAGCAGGTAATGACCCTGCTCAAGCTGTGGGAAAATGTGATTGGGTGAGTGTGGTATTCTGGAAACAGGAATTGTACAATGCCATCTCTTCAYAGACGGAAGCAACATGTAATTTTTCTGATACATATCTATGGTATGGTTGATAATCAAATGAYATTTAAACRTTTCCTCCTTTATCTTTCTTTTCCTATACTTAATGGCATTCAGTTCATTCATTTAGGGCCAAGCCAGCCTTGGTCATTCAGCAGGGTAAGATAATTTCCTTTCTGTTGCAGCCACACTGACAAAAACAGTTTTCAGCTTTCTGAAACATGACAGCCAGAAAATGAGATCTCTCTTGTCACCAACTATGGCACTTAGTTGCAGACTTGGTTCAATGATTCTTGGAGATTTTCAATTCTAATGTAGCGGTATAATAATTGTTTGTTTTTCTTCCTCCTCATTCTCTCTAATCACTTTATTTCGTAGTTGCACAAGGACTGCTAAAGGACACACCTGACTGAGAAAACAACAGCCTGTCCTTGGATGATGTTTATTTTATTAATGTATACACAGTGAAGGTCTAACTTGTAAGCTCTCTTCCTAGGCTGTGTGTGTGTATGTGTGAGCTCTTCGTGTGCTCTGTAGAATGACTCTACCACTCTCACAGCTGTGAACAGAAAATGTATTTCTCATATTTATCTGAAAGTTGCATCTTAAAATTGCCATTAAATAATAATGACTTGTGTAAACAGCTTAGATCCTGAAGGAATAAAAATCTTCTTCTCATCTAAAGGCGTAACTTTACTGTTTTGGGTTTCCGCAATGCTTATATTAAAAAAAAAATGGTTTAATCCCACAAGATTTAACTTGTTCCATGTTCCTGTTACTATAAAGAACTGCTGAAGTATGGACTCCGTTTTCACATCTCCCCTTTTCAACTCATTCACACCAGAGCATCTCCCAGTCTTTAAATGAGCTCTGCTTCTGTGACTACACCCACAGAAAAAACTATTTGTGATTATTTTTCATTGTATAACCACTCTGCTCCATATGTCTTTTGAGCACGCTGATCAACATGCTATAAAGAGCATTATGCAGCTAATCCTAATGACTCTCTTTTAGCTGCCTGCTTAAATTCTTTTAATCCAAACAAAAATTTATATTGCATTAGATGTCACATTTTCCTCTAGATGACAGAACAGCTAGTAGACAAGACCATAGTGCTTGCTAACGATTTTGCAGTCCAGAGGATAGCCACTGCTTCTTACAGCAGTTCCCTTTCCTCTCTTTTAGCTAGCTTAGCAGTGAGTATTCATGCTTGTTTTATTTGATTGCCCTTGAATGCTTTGCATAATCATGTAGATTCCTGTCTCTCTGCATATGTTATGGTTCCTAGTTTAATATTTACAGTAGTCTGGCTATAGACAGTCGACTGTATTCGTGTTGCATTAGCAAATGTACTGTAAGTCGTGGAGCCACTGAGCAGAATGTAATACTGATTTGATTTATATTTTAGGAGAACCGTGCCCAGAGAATGGCAGAAGCCCAGGCTCGGTGTCTACACACCACAGTTCTCCAAGAAGTGACTATGCTACTTATGCTAACAGTAATCACGCTGTCTCTAGCAGTAATGCTACACCCCCAGAGGGCTTTGCTTCTCACAGCCTCCAAACCAGCGATGTTGTGATCCACCGCAAGGAGAACGAAGGCTTTGGCTTTGTGATCATCAGCTCCTTGAACAGGCCTGAATCGGGGTCCACGATAAGTAAGTAATCACATTTTTCAGCTTTTATTTTCCCCATTTGTCTCCAAGTAAAAGAAAATGAACTAAAACCTGACACCTGCTTACTAATCTCTGCATGGTTGCATTGATTAAAGCTGAAGGGACTCTCCATGTCACTTCCAGAGCCATTGGTTTTCTGTTGTATCTTGGACAAAACCAAAGGTTTTTCTGGCCTCTGAGGCATTGTTTTTTAAACACTCTTTTTACTGTCAAGGTACTGTGAAAGTCATCCACAAAGTAGATTTTCTCTGATCCTTTATCCCGAAGAGACACTGCAGGTAACCAACAAACAATTCCCGCCATCTGCTGCTGAATTACACTTATTTATTATGAGGAAGTTCAGAAACTTGCCATGAAAGTTGAGATCAAAGAAAACTCTATAATTGGAATTATTTGGCTAGGATATTGATGAGGCAGCTAGAAAGTCAATTAGAAAGTGAGACAGGGAGGTTAATCTTTTAACTGGCTGAACTGTAGATAATACATAAATTCACAGAATCACAGAAGAGCTGGAGTTAGAAGGGGCCTTTAAAGACCGTCTGGTCCAACCCATGCTTAAGCAGGGTGAGCTCGGACAGATCGCCCAGGACCATGTCCAGTTGGATCTTCCAAGATCTCCAAGGAGGGAGATCAGAACTTCTCTGAGCAAGTTTTTCCAATGTTCAGCCACTTTCACAGTCAAGTGTTTTCTTGTGTTCAAATGGCATTTCCTGTGTTTGAATTTGTGCTCACTGCTTCTCTTCCTGTGACTGTGAATTTGGATCTGTCCAYTTTACATGTTCCTGCTGGATGTTTATACACACTGATAAGATCCCCCTGAGCCTTCTTATCTCCAGGCTGAACAGACCCAGCTCTCTCAGCTCTTCTTGTATGACAAATGCTCCAATCCATTTATCATTTTTGAGCCTCTTGGAGGCTGGACTTTCTCCAGTACCTTCATATCTGTCTTGTACTGGGGAGTCCCAGACTCCACTTCAGATGTGTCCTCATCAGTGCTGAGTGGGGGGAAAGAATCACCTCCCTTGTCCTGGTGGCAACGCGCTGCCTCATGCTGCCCCAGGTGCCACTGGACTTCCTTCCCACAAGGACTCATTGCTTTCTCATGTTCAGGACCCTARGCTTTTCTCCACAGAGCTGTTTCCCAGCAGATCAGCCCCCAGCCTGTCCTGGTGCATGGAGCTATTCGTCCCAAGGTGCAGGACTTTGCACTACCCCTTGCTCAAYTCCATGAGGTTCCTCTCTGCCTATTGCTCCAGCATTTAGTGCTGTTTAGGATGTCCTCCATATGTGAGACGTCTGAAAAGAGTTTGGACAAATATGATATAGCACCTAGAAGAGACTCACACCCTTTTTAATGGTAGCTACAGGCAGAGAGGCCCATTTGTAATTTGAATGGCACTAGACACCTACATTTACCCAGTTGAACTGAGTCCATTGGATGGAGGAGAATTAAACACTTTGTTTTGAGAGATATCCACACCTCCCACCAAATCCATCTGAAACTATGAACACTAACCACTTCTGAAAAATTAAGACCAGGGAGAAAATTTGACAATTTGCAAGTTATAGCCTAATGCAGTCTTTTCCTTGCATTCAAAAGATGTTTTTCAGAAACAATTCTTTTGCCTCAAACCCGTTCATGAGGAAACAAAAAAAAAATTTCAGCTTTTAGGACCAGATTTCACAGTTCTAAATTAATTAGAGAAAAATGAATAAGAGTGTATGGGGAAAGCTATATCTGACAATTGCAAATGATCTCAGAAAACATCTTCACTATATTTCATGATCATGCAGTTATTTGAAGTGTTGCTTTTCATATTACCTCAGCTGAATTTTAAAATACCATAAGATTGCTAGAAATAATATTGTAACAAAATCATGGATAATTAGCCACTTGGGACTCTGAGTCTTCACTTTATTGAATATAATAGCCAACTTGAAGTTCTTTGCAGAAGATGAGATAAAAAAAAATCCATAGAGGGCACTGAGATACATACATATTAATCAGTAAGCTGGTCGTGAATTTTATTTTGGGGGAGATGAAGAGGAGAGGAGAAAGGGATAAAAAMCAAAAATTATGGGGCCAGGCTCAAGATCCTACTTCATCTCCTACCCTCCAACATACTGTTGTGATGGTGACACCATTTCTGYCCCCAAGCAAGTACATAGGTAGCCACTGTTGAACTTCAGTTGGATACCTCCAATGAAAATGACAGTCTGCTGAGGAAATAAGTGAATTTATTAAAATAATAACTGTATTGAATTACAAATCTCTCAAAGAGCTCTCAAATCTTAAGTTTAGAAAAACAGCAAAGGACCAAAAATGTTCAATTTGTTGTAGACAGTAACATAGCAAAAGAGATTCTTCCATATAGATTCGGATCCAAAAATGTAGTGAAAAAAAAAAAGGTGAAAATCAGTCTTTCTCATCAGTAATAAAAACAAGTTAAAAATCATTGATCACTTGGATTTTAAGGGGAGGGTCCTCTCTACCTAATATTTATTTGCTCAGACTAATTTGTGCTATATTAACAGCATCATGACAGATATATTGAGGAGAAGCACTTATCCCCCTATAAAATACGACCTCCTCAATGTAAGAAAGGTACCAATAAACTGAAGCGAGTTCAGTGGAGGACCACCACAACGGTCAGGGCTGGAGCCCTGTCCCTATAAGGAGAGGCTGAGGAACCAGGGCCTCTTCAGTGTGGAGACAAGATGGCTTTGGGGGGACCTGACAGCAGCCTACCTGTGTCTACAGAGAGGGCATCCAGAGGACACAGTGGGAGTGTGTGGTGGGAGGTGAGAGGCAGTGGTCATAAGCTGAAAGAAGAGGTTCAGACTGCATGTGTGGAGAAGTTTTTTTCCCCTGTGAGGTCAGTCAAACCTCAGGCCGCTCGGGAAGGTTATGTAGCCTGACTCCATCTTGAGAGGTTTTCAAGACCAGACTGGATAAAGCTTGAGCATCCTGATGTGACTCCCTAGATGACTCTGGACAGTCCTGGACATAGGAGGTATAATATATCAATATCTAAATATGGATTTGTATGACACTGTGTTAAATGTCTTAGTAGGCACTTGCTTTTCACAGCAATGGTACATTAATGTCATGAAATGTTGTGCTGTAATTCTTATGCTTCAGATTTCAGAGTTAGTCCATTTGTTGTTAGCTCAAGAATCTCCGCCTTGCACTGAAAGATGCTCTACAGACATGACATAAACTTAAGCAGTTAATGGCTGGCCTCAGAGCTGCAAGTCCTTGGGTTTCCTGCTTTGCACTTGGCTTGGGGCTCCCAGGGAGCACGAAAGTTTGCTCCATGGGAGTTTGCCAGGCGAGTGGTAACTGGCTCTGAAGCTCCATGTCCATTCTGCTAAGAGTAACCAGCAACACTYCGAGTATCCCATCTTTTCCCATCCTCTCTGGTGAGGAGTGGGCTCATGCCCACTGCCCTGCTCCCACACAGCCCATTAGGAATGTTCCCCATTCCCTCTGTCCCACAAAAACACCACAAGACAGTCAGGAGCTTCCCAGATTCAGGATGTCATTCTGGTTCGAGCACGCTCACACACTTGGCCATGTTTTCTCTTGACAAGCTTTGCAAGGGTTACCTTGTCACTGTTCATTTCCAGACCTGCCTTTGCTTTGCAGAAATTTGCAGCATCCTCTGAGGGCATTTTTTTCACCCTTGATTGCCTGCACAGAATAAGGGAAGACTATGGCTGTAATTAGGGAACAGATTCTTTTTTTCACATTTTGTGATAGGTAGAATTGTAGCTGTCATTTTAATAAATTCCTGTTAAGTAGCTTGCAGCCAGTCTTTAGATCTGGACATAGTTTTGACTTACTGATACTTGCTTAAACATCCAAGGCTTGTGGCACAATTCTTTTCCTGTGTTCTCCAATGACATAAAATTTCTCTTTCCTATATCAAAGCATTACTTGGAATATTCTTTAACTCAGCACAGTGGATTATCTTATACCAACCTACAGTTCTGATACAGTTCAGATCAGGAGAGGAAAAAGAGTGACAAGGATTGAATGAAACGATTTCACAGGGCAAAGTTGGGGCACAGACAAGATCAGCCATGCTTCAAAAATATATCAGTAAAAGAAGATAAAATGGATAAATAAAGAACTGTGCCTGAGTGGTACATCCAGGAGCAAATCATTTTGCCTAGTGCAGAGGCTTTTAGAGTGGTAAGAGATTAAAAAAAGAAAATTCACCTGGCCAGGCTCTGACCTGTTCCTAATGAAAGGATTAACTTCCTTTGACCCAAATGCTGTTTATTAYGCCTCCCCCCAGACCCTATCCCACATAAAAGGGTGCCTCGGCTCTCCCTCTGACTAAACAGGCCTCCTAAATTTGACCTTTCTTCATACTTTCTATTGCTTTGCAGGCTGCCCATAATTTGTCAAAACTTTGACAACCCCAGTGGTGTTTCTTTAAAGGACTCAGAGTCACTATTTAGCTGAAGGCTTAGAAATTGCAAATATTAATTTTTCGATTTTGGGGTGGCTACTGGCTGCATTATCTAGGAGTCTTCCCAGGCCACCACATTGTCCCCCAGCATTAAGGGGCTTCCGGCTTTAGGGGTCCTTGCTCACTAGCAGAGCTCGGTGGCTGCACTGAACAAAAGCCAACCTATGGCTGAAGTCCAATCCTGAGGAAAACATCCATGCTTCTCCAGGAATGAGCAGCCACAGTGTGTGTGGCTCTGCAAGGGAGGGTTGCTCACGAGATACCTCCTCTGACGCTGCAAGGTCCCACCACAGGCAGCATGTGCAGGCTGTGGAAATGCAGCTCTCCAACATGCCACCACGTGACGTGATGGGATCAAGCGTCATCCTGCAGCTCCCACACCCAAACACGCGTTAGTTAACTTTCCTGTTACACTACCTTTAGGATGATATTCCGTAGTGTGCTGCATSCCATGGAGAAGCACTTGCAGTCAGCTGGAAATGGCCAAAAGAAAATTCCCCCATGAACTTGTCCCAGCATATTAAGAAATTCACTTTTCTTACCTACGTAGGCTGCTACTCTTGCTTTTCCCTCGCTTGTGTTTGGGATGCAGGCTTTTAAGAACAGAACTTGTGGCCCTCTAGAGATTCCTAACGTCCTAATATTTCTAGAAAAAAAGAAAAGGATGTAGAAGGAGAAAGTATAAGGAACCATATGTTGCAAATAGATCTTGCTAACTGGCAACTTCCGCTGAAAATGGAAAATTTTGGCAATATTACTGTGAATTTTACAGTAGCAAACACTGGCAGTTAGCATAATTATGAAGTGCAAATAAATTTCAAATATAGAAATAATTAAAAAAAAAGCGGTTTAAAGAAGTGAAGGCAGAAGGCTGTGCTTACTTGTTATAATCTCTCTCTGGTTTAGTAAAAGAGGAATTATAGATTTCATTTGCCCATACACTGCATATGCCAATGACTGCTGGGTTTTAAAAACATGATAGCAGTGGCCTAATGAGAGAGCCTTCTCAGATTTCTCAAAACACACAGGCTGAACTAAAAACCACAGATCCAAGATAAGCCTCTGATGACTGCAGAAAACAGTGTTCTGAAATAAGTAGCTTTGAACTCCTTGCAGGTTAGAGATAAAGAACAGCTTCTTGATGAAGGATAAACTCAAAATGCGTGATCTGAGACAGTTTTTGGTGCTGCAATTTCACCTGTACCTCTTACGTGAGGTGAGGAGGTGCCTGGGAGGAAGGATCTCCTGCGACAAACCTGCAAATCCTAAGGAAAACAGAATATTTGAAATGTAGGATGTCCATCTATCCTGACTTGGGGAACTTTTGAACAGAGCCGTGAAAACACCACCTGCAATGAGATTCTCCCGTGGAATTTGYGTGGGACTTAGGGGCAAAGAATCTGGTCTCTCATTTCTGCTTCTACCTGGCTTTGATTTTTAGGCTTGGGCTGTTTTTCTGCCTTTCCATCTATAAAAAACACCACACTTTCTCAGGTTGTTTAACTGGCTGTATATTTGGAAGATAAATTATTTTATCAGTTGTATTTTTTTAACCAAAATAATATATCTAATAGCAATGAAATAACCCCAAAGACAAAAGAGATTATTTGCATCACTGAAAATATATTGCTGAGTTTACAGGCAAGAATTATTGAACTGGGTATTGGATATTTTGGGAGATTAAATCATGGAGAATGCCATTCTCTTTGGCTGACTCCAGAGTTTTCAAAGTCGCTTGTACTTAGTGCAGCTGCTCCTTTGTTTTGAAAGATCAAAATCTGTAACAGTTTTTCCAGCACCAGCCTGGGAAGATGATCCAGGTTTTGCTAGTGTCAGGGCAGGACTCTCTTTTGCTTTGATAAATTAGGTACCTGACATGCACTAGCTGCCCATTTCTTCTTTAGATCTTTAGATTTCTAAGTCATATCACTTGGTCCCATCTAGTTTCTTACATTTGTGGCAAAATGACTGTGGATACAGTCCATGATAGGATGCTTCAATTTGTATGTTCCTTGATCTTATAACCAGGAGTGATCATTGCCATCTGCAAGTATATTRCAAGCTTTTTTCTTCTTTTTAATGATTCCCACATAAACTAGCTAATAAATTTCTGGAAAACATTTTGTCTTGATTTTAGAATTACYCCAACAGAAACTGCACCATATTCAAGCTTCCTGAATTTCAGATTATTGAGAGCCAATTAAATTACAGCTGTTTACCTTGAGTATACTCTTCCAATTAAAACCTGATATGCTGGAGCCTGCTGGTTGAATGAAAATTCTTGCACCTTTGGAGAACTGAGGACATAATAAATATTCRTGTCATCAGCTGTATAACATGGAAAAGGACTGCTGGCTCAGGATGGTTCATTGGCTTGGTTTACTACCTTTAACATTAAAAAAAGGTTGCAAGAATTTTTCTGCCAGAGGGCTTAATAGATAGAGATTTGATTTCTTTTCCCTTTAACTGATCATTTCTGACATTTAGCTACTATGCAGAGGAAAAACATGAAAGGTAGTTTTTACAAAATCCAATCTCAGCTTTTATGACTAGAAATTCTGAATAGATATAAAGAGAAGAAAACCCTGCGTGTAAAAGAAAAAAAAAAAAAAGGTTATCTGTTGGTAACATCTTGTTAGGATCWGCTATTTCTAATGTTCAGGTCTCCCAACTCAGAAGGGATTGTTTTTATTTCCAAAAAAGCAAAAGACATATAAARAGGTAAAAGCAGTATTTATACTCAGGATCCCCTCCGGCTTTGTGTACAACTGACTCGAGGGGCTCCCAGGTACCAAGTCAAGAACTTGCTGTCTTTTCTATAGCATGAAGGAGTGGAAAGGTTGTTAATTTGAAGTAAAAGGGGATAATTTTATCAAAGTATTARTCATAGAATCATAGAATGCTTGGAAGGGACCTCAGAGGTCATCKAGTCCAACCCCCCAGCTCACACAGGGTCACCTAGAGCACGTGGCACAGGGCTGCGTCCAAGCAGGTTTTAAAGATCTCCAGAGAAGGAGACTCCACAACCTCTCTGGGCAGCCTGTGCCAGGGCTCTGTCACTCTCACTGTCAAGAAGTGTTTCCTTAAGYYCCTGTGGAACTTTTGGTGCCTCAGCTTGTGGCCRTTTCCTCTAGTCCTATCRCTGKCCACCACTGAAAAGAGGCCAGCCCCCTCCTCCTCMCTGCCTCCCTTGAGGTATTTATACACACTGATCAGGTCCCCCCTCAGCCTCCTCTTCTCCAGGCTGAACAGGCCCAGCTCCCTSAGCGTTTGGATTTGGAGCTATCAATAAGTTAATCTAAGAAGTTGTTGTGCACCTGCTAGGCATGATGATTTAAGATTTGTCTCTTGATTTTGGGGTTTCCTCTGCCTGCTTTGTTGGGAGGTGAGCTCGGAGCAGCTTCTCGCGCTGGCTCCGTCCTGGGAGGGTCACCCAGGGCTCCTCACACGGGTGCTTTAAATAGCAGAGGGAGACACAGGGAGAGGGGCTGATGGCATCAAAAACTCTGGAAGCTCTGGTGCTCTCAGGATTCAAATATTCCTGAAGTCGCTCTTTTTATATATATGTAAGTGCACAGCAGAAAAATATAGGCTCCCTTGTGAGATCTGTTGTGAGGAACTGTTTCTGCTGCACTGCTGCTCTCTACCACCAGGATGTTTGGGTTTAGGATTACARCTCCTGCCCTAGAAATATTTTTTGTATTCATATGTGAAATATCCCATCAGTAGTACACCTAGGGTGAATTGATAATATATGGTCAAAACCATATATAACAGACCTCAGTGGACTGTATGTTTTATTTACTTATAGACTGTCTCATTAATTCCCCATATTTTCAACACTTAAAGCAAGTCTATATAAACTACAGTTTACCCTAATATTTTACCCATGTTGTTTCCTCTGCTGTGTAAGTGACTAAGAAATGGGCTGCCTTTCAGAAGGGCAGCTTATTCACTCTGCTCATCCTTGGTTTGGATAATGAAATTCTTGCATAGCCAACAAGTACTAAACACTGCTCAGAGACCTCTGTGGGGGGAAAAAAAATGGATCAAATCCTCCACAAAGTATAATCTAGGCACGTGTTGCTGTTCAAGATATCCATGTTTGAGTAACAACTTGTTAATGAATCTCAGAAGAGGTGTGAACCCATTAGTGCAGATCTTTAAGGGCAGGTGGACTCRTTTACCACCCATCAAGCGATCGGAGGCATCTAAAAGGTTCATTTAACAACTGCTCTGCTCAGATAAAAATAAACCATTGGAGACAAGAGCTAAGAAAAAATAAATAAAAAGCCATKATAGCAAAGTCCTAATGAAAGGTGGGATGTGGAAAGCGCGATGCTGAGGCACGGAGGTGGTGCTGGATGAGAGCACAGAGATGGAGCCAGGGGGCTGCAGTGCCCCAAGCCCCCTCCAGTCACATCCTCAGCTGCAAAATCACAAGGCTCCAATTCAGGCTGCAGCTTGAGCCTGCTAGCTGCTGGAAGCACGTCTGATTCCTTCYTGTGTACCTTCTTCTGTGCAACAGTTACCACTGAGCACAAAAGAAATGTGCTGCATGGTAATCCCACTTGTTACAGCCCTTCAAAGTGGTGAACATCCATGTCCTGCTCATCTTCTTCATTGCATTGCTGATTTTATCATTCTGGGTCTCCCCGTGGTCTCTTCCCCAGCTGCAGATTTGTGTAGCGTTCTCTTCTGCAGACGTGGTTTGTGTTCCTCGCTGTCAGGCTGCTTTTCTGTGAGACGTTGCTAGCTCCATACTGTGCATTTTGAGACAGAGATACTGGCACAGCCAGCAAGAGCCAGACTGTAGGTGCACAACCACAGGCTAACGGTAGTTGTTGCTAGGCTTTTCAAACTCTTAAAATTSTATTTAACATTTTGCTTGGATGATGCTTTTAGAGAACTAGCTGCATTTTTTTGCAAGTTCCCATTCCTGCCTTATAATAATTAGTTAGGGCCCATCCCTGCTTCAGTCTAGCTAGGGTTATTTTTTCCCCATGGGCAACATTCTGCATTATTTTACATGAGATTTTTGTCTGCCACTTCACTCAACCTGCTCAATACTGCCAATTTAACAGCTCTTCCATACCAGTTTTAGATGTGACCGTTCTGAACAGTAAAATTTCTCAATTACAGAGATTCACAGTTCATTTCTACCTTTTCTTCCTTAGCTTTTACTTAATTAATCCCATGTGAGAGGAGCTGTTATCCCTTCCCATTGAATATTTCACCTCCAAAGGTTCTTAAAAGTTTTCTAAAAGTTTTCTAGAATACCATCAATTTTCTCTGCTTGAACAACCTGGACATCAAATATGCTGCACCCCGATGCATCCCTACATCCTACTGCATTTGACTTGTACCTGAAAATAAGTCCCATGAGCCTACCGCTCAGCCAACAAGTGTGARCTCAGGTGGGGCTTTGTGCCCTACAGGAGACCAAGAGGTAGCTCTCCGTTGGACACTAGAAGCTCCATGGGATGTTGCTGGGTGTCCCTGGGATGTCCTATCTCCTTCACAAGCCTTCATCGGTACCTGAGCCTTGGCCTCCTCCTATACCTCTGCGCTCATGCAGCAAGATAACAGGGTCATGTGTTGAACTACAAAGCCTCCAAACTCAGTAAAAAAGGTACCTTGGAAGATGAGTTTTGTTCTGGAAGTCATGGACTGTTGCCCTGACACATTGTACAGGAGGAATGAAAGGGCTGGGGCAATACCAGAGCAACCCGAGCACAAACCTCCTTCAGGGATGCAAAGGCCTTGAGGCTTCAAAGGGGGAAAAAGARGAAGAAAAGTTCCTCTTCCTCCTCCTCCTCTCTCCTTCACTTTTCTGTGGATCTGCAGGTGAATCAGACTTTTGTGGCCCTTCCTTCTCCAGCTTTCGTTTTAGTGAGTTTTGTACAAAATGTGGCTAYTCATGTTTCATCTATTTTAGTGTAGAGAAAGGTCTTAGACAGTGTGATATAAAGTGGGTGTTTACTTCCTGAGCAGCAAGACGTTTCCAAAGTGTGCTTATTGTGTCAGTATTGCTAGAGCCATCATTTAATTTGTATTCCTGCCTGAGCTTTACTGGTAAAGAAGCATGAAGTTTGATTATTGGTTGCACTCAGAGTACTCGTATTTTTAGCTCTCAGAAAATTAATTTTTAGCACTGGGAACAACACTTTTGTCCAGGCTACAAGCAAAAGTCACTTTGAGGTGTGTGTGTTGTGAATTTGCCTAAGATGTGCAATATGTGTTTGTCACCAGCACCTTCAGGGAATGTTTATCACAGGACTGAGAAGTTTGGTTTGTGGTGCTAGAGTATTCTGAACACATGTCCTGTTCACAATTTGCTTTATGTGAGCACTGATAGTCTAGCTGTTTTCCCAGAACTGTTTAATTGATGTTTCCTTTTGCCTTTTGCAGTTCTCTTTAGATGTTAGAAATTTTAATTTATTATTTTAAAGAAAAAATTTTTAAACACCAATTGGATGTGGTTAGTGACTTAGTGCTAAGTTTGCCAAGATTTAAGTGTAGAACTGAAAGGGGATGCTCACTCACCTTTGTAATATTAATAGACTACATAGTTGAGTTTAATTACAACACGATATTAATAGAACATATRGTTAAGTTTAATTACAATAAGCATATTTATGGGTAATAAGGAGAAAAAAAAAGTCACATGCTGTAAGTCTAGATGAAGGGAAGAGTCARCTATAGTAGTTCAATTTAGAGAAAAACACAGGAGAGTAGGGAATAAATGGGAGAAAGATTGCAAGCAACATTCAGAAAACTCACTGGAAAATGAGGGAAGAGAGAACAAGAGAAAAAGAGGCTGCATGCAGCATGCAGAAACATGGAGAAACACAAAAAAAAAGAGCAAAAAGAGAAGCAAAGTTGTTCTGAGAATGTATGTGCACAGGTATCTATTTGTCATACCTAAATGTGTCTCTATGCTGCTCATAATCRGCTGTAACTTCGTGCTGTCACATATGTAAGCAGAAAGCTACACCTCTCAATAAACCTCTGGTCTGATTTCTATTTATCTGAAAGGAGGAGAAGAACAATTTAGCGAGCCCGGGGTGTTTTCAGTAGTGAAATCTGTGTGTGAAGTAAATCCCGCCTGTGGTGCTTCTACTGCAATGTACAGATAAAGGAATTYGGTAAACCCGGGGGTGGGAGGCAACTTAGGACTGTGCTTGTGGTGCACATTTATCCCTTTCGCGTTGCAATGCCCTGTTCTTCTCCYGAACCGCTTACGATCCTGTTACACGCCAGGTTTGTAAACCAGCCAAACTGTGGGTGGATTTTGGACCTCGTGCATATATGCCATGTATATATGCACATCTGGGTGCTGAATCGTTAATGAAACCTCTACTGAGTTAATGCAAGTGATTATTTTGTGAGAATGCCTGGTTTATGCACAAACTTTTTTAATTCACGTGGCGCTTTCTTCCAAAAGAGACCATTTTCTTTTGTTTGCGAACATCGTCATCACTTATTGCAGCGTATGGTAACTGCGACTGTTCTTCCTTGTCCAGCTGTCCCCCATAAAATAGGGCGGATAATTGATGGAAGTCCCGCTGATCGCTGTGCAAAACTTAAAGTCGGAGACCGGATCTTAGCTGTGAATGGCCAGTCTATCATTAACATGCCTCACGCAGATATTGTGAAACTAATTAAAGATGCAGGTCTCAGCGTAACACTCCGCATCATCCCTCAGGAGGGTAAGTCAATGGCCCTGAAAAACAGGAAGAAAATTTTAAGTAGCCTCCAATTAGCTTGAGTTATGTCACCCCTTGAAAGAGCGTCTTTTGTTTCACATRCTCAGCTGTAACATACAGTGCATGGAAATTACGGCCTTAGATCTAGCTAGAATAAAATCCACATTCTTGAAASTATTTCTAGTTATGAGCTGATATTTAAAGAGACCCCGGAGAAACGTGAGAGAGAACAGACTACTAGAGAGTTAGTTTTACTGGTTTTTGGAAGAATATTCCACTGCACAGAAAAGCACCCTATGAGAGGTGGGTTTTGTCATTCTTTGCTTTTTTATCTCACTGTAAGCCAAACTCTTACACAAAGTGACTCACAAGGGACTCCAGTGTCACCCTTGGGCATGTTCAATTACCTGTGACAAAAGAGTAATGACAGGGAAGAGGTCTGATTTGGTCATTTCCCCTCCACACTTACTTGTCACTRTAAGTGCACAAGGATGGAAAGAAATGAACCCTAAAATATCTCCTTTGGAGGGTGAGGATAAGGCAAGAGACYTGATATGTGGTTAGGAGTTATGGGCTTGGTTTCAGAGGGCGGGGGTTGTTCTGGTTTGGAGAGCTACTCTGCCAGTGTGTGAATAGTCCTGTGTTAGTGAGATTATGGCTTTACAGCTCAGCAACAAATAGTAATAGAGCTGGGAATGGCCCACACGRCAAGTAGGGTAATTAATGAGCCACACTGAAGTGGGATGGTCTCTGCTTCCGACTGCTGGATCCAGCAACTGGATGAGGAATGGTTTGACACTGGCCAGGGACTACAAATATGAGCACTTACCTACTTTGTTAAATGAATTCAGGGAGCAAATTCTACCCAAAYGTACAGAAGTACAACCATCCTGCCCCATTCAGGAGATGCTCCTAAACCTGCTCCAAAGTGAGAGGTCATGTCCAGCCTGGGCTGTTTTGAGCTTTGGGTGCTAGTGGTGAGAAACAACTTGTGTCCTAGGCCTGGCTACCCCACTGTTACACTGTGTGACACTGGACACCTCATTTATCTTTGGGTATTAGCATCCCAGTTTATAGCATTAGGGAAAAAAAAACTAAGAAATCTGTAATGCACTTTAGGTGAAAAATACCATATAAATGCAAAGCAGTTTTAGAAGCAGCTTATGATTTGACTAGTTCATCCATAGTTATGAGAGTAATGTAGAAATGAGGGACAATATTCCCAAGGTCTGTCTGTGAACATTCGCCATACACATGCAAAATAGGCAGTGCAAGACCTACGCCTAGCAAAGACACTGCTTTTGTCTGCATGAGGAGCATTATAAGTGCAAATATGCAAGATTTTTTGACAATTTAGCCTAAATTGGAAAGATTTTTATTGAAGAATCCATATTATTATAAAATAATTATAAACATAAATAATTACAGAGTCATTAGAAACATACAGTTTGAGGAGAGCCTAGCAGCCCTCCATCCTCATGTGGGYAGACTCCCACTTTGGGACTTTGGGTTTCTGTGGTGTTCCTATGCAAATCCCAGGTAATTTGGCACAAATGTATGACATAAAGCATCAGTTTAGCTGGTTAGGGAGCATTTTTTGAGATTGGTTTTGCTACTCGCTGTCCCCAAAGGCATAGGAAAGAGAAGAAACTCTTGTTGAGCACCAAATCAGCCAGAGCCACACAAGCCCAGCGGTGCCTCAATGTCTGTGACAGTAGTCTGTCACCCCATGAGAGTGGTGAAAACCATAAAATCACTCGTTCACTCAAAATGAAAAGTTTCCAAATATCAATACTTCTAGCTTTTAAAAAAGACCATGAAGCATAGGAGGCATTTGCACCCTGTCCAGCTGGGTTTTAAACAATGAAGGTGTCAACCGAAATTACCAGAGTGACCAAGATTTCCCCTCTCAGAGACTACCAGCAAGAGCCCAAATCTAATTACGAGCCCAGATAGCAAAAGCAGCAAGGCCAAAACTCCCCGGGGGAGAGGGGGACCCCGTAAACGCGCGCGGCCCGGCCGCCGCCATGACGGCCCTCTCGTCCGCAGCGTCGCCGTCAGCAGAGCTGAGCAGCCCGGCCTCGGCGCCCGGCTCCGAGAAGCAGAGCCCGCTGGCGCAGCCGCACAGCCCCGGCGGGACGCAGAGCCCCGGCGGGACGCAGAGCCCCGGCGGGCCGCCGCCGCCGCCGCAGCCCCTGCAGCTCCAGGGACACGAGAACAGGTGAGAGCGGCGCCCGGCGCCTGGCTGGCCGGGGGGAACGCGTTGGCACCTGCATTAGCTACATGTGTTTAAAGCAGACTTTGGCTTAGCAATATTTATATATTTAACTCTCCTTGTTCTCCAATCAGAGCTATTTAGTCTGTGGATTAATTGTTTTTTGTTAAAGGAGGATGAATCCACTCTCTCTGTGCTCATCTCCAGTAAGTAACGAGACTCATCAGGACCCTCATCCCCAATGTATTACATGCCAGCTATAAAACCTTTTCCTTTCAGAAGTACTTGTATTTAGTTGATTCAGGCACTGAGCATCCGAATTCACCTTGCTTAACAGATGTACCTTTTTCACTTGACTAAAATAAATAACTTTCACACTTTTCAAATTTCTTTCCTTTGTTATTTTATCAGATACTTCTCCAGAAGTTGTCACCTCCTAAGAAAGATGTGCTTCTGGTCCAAATCCCATGCAAAACTTTCACAAGAACCTCCCTGGGCTATTGTAAGCCAATAATGAATGTCTAGTGAATTGGGAGCTTTCAGAAGAGATCTGTAAACTATATTAATTACATTTGCAAAAAACAAGTTCTGTAATAGTTTTATTGAAATGCATAARCTATAATTGATAATGTCATTATTTACATATTTAACAAGAACTACAGTGACTACCATGGTAAATAAAAGCATCATCCTCTAAGGTGCAGCTGTACGTGGGGAACCTGCCYAAGGATGATTCTTGTTCCAGAAAAAAAGTTCATTTTTCCTGGCTGACATTTCACCACATTTTATAAGTCAGTTTGCAACCTGTACATATATTGCTTTTGYGTCAAAGAATAATAATGATATATAAAATCTTTAGGAATTATAACTGGTATTTTTCCTTTCCATATTCATGGGGTTTTGTGATGCAGTAAGCTTGTTTGCTTTCAGTCTTCTTGTTACAACAGATCATGCTACGAAGTAAAGAAGATAAGAGGATTGCATGTATTTGTGCAGGTCTTTCTATAGATGCCATGTATGGGGTTTAAGAGTGTGTGTGGCAGTGGAATGTTTTCTTCTTCTCAGGAAAGTCAGGCAGTACCAGGCAACTAGCTCTGCTTCYTTCTTGTCTGGTGGAGACATCCAGCTAATTAAAGCTAGTGTGTAGGACAACCTGCCGTAATGTTACTGCAACTGTACCAATCAAATAGCAAAGTTTTGAAATGCTAGATCTGAAACATTATGAAATGTTTAGCTTGTTGAGCGTTGTCTCTTCAGAGGTAAATTAACATGAACAAAAATGCTGGTGTCATTCAAGGTGTCAAGTGAGTTTAACTTAATAGATTTGTTTCAAAATCCCTTTCACAATCTATACACCTCCCTGTGCTGTATGATTATCTATATGCACATGGTCACTTGATGGCCAAAAAGCTTCCAGACCCTTCCTTATTAAAACAGAGTCTGAAATATATATATAAATTAAAATAAAATTTTTTGCCCCTGTGGTTAAACTGTARAGATGTCTATCATGACATATTTTACTAAACCTAACTCAAACTGCTGTTACAGAAGCACCTTACTAAATGTGTTCAGGATTTCCTTTAAGGCCCATTCAGCATGTTACAAAACGAGGTAAGAAGTGACACTGTGCACTGATTTCMCTTTTAGAGGCAGGAAGGATTTGGAGGGAAAAGGGAATCACCACACTGCGTGGTAAGGAATCCATTCCTCTCCATCTCAGAAACTAATTTCTGCACTACAGAGAGTCAAATTTTCTTTGAAATGTTGGKAACCAACTTCCTTCAACCAGCTGTTAATTAGAATGATATTTGTATTAACACTTTGTGAACCAATTTTTTGCTTCTTTTACACTATGACACTTCTGTGAGTAGCTACTAGTATGACCTGTTAGGGCTTGTRGCCAGACAATATTGTAGGGAAYGTGCAGWRTATTTTATGTTAACMGATGTTGTATCAAAGAGTACCTTTYATTGAAAAGGTAATGACTWGCRCRAAGTATTTATCCTCATTGAATTGTAAGAGATTCACAGTAATAAYAGCTTGTGTCAATAAAATGCAGGGGATAGCCAGTGTCTGCACTGATTTTTTGTTTACTTTATAGAAATCTTCCTTCTGGAAAAAGCACTTCATAAACTCAGTGGATTATTTTGCAATGTGTATTTTTTTAATGCAGTTTCTTCTTTCAGTTAGTCAAGATAAGTGGGATTCTGATGCTGCTCCTGTTCCTCCGAGCCTAATCCCAATCCCACTGATATAAACTCGGAAATTGCAGAGAATGACCTGAGTGAAAATTGCTTATGCCCACATCTCAGGAGTGGTCACTGATTTTGGATGCCTCTACGGTTTATCCTAGGAAGTTTTGCTTATCTGTGAAAATGTGTTTTCTGCAATTCTGTAGCCAGGCAATTTGCTTGCAGTCCTCAGTATCACAAGCAATGCATATTTTTTTCACGTTCTGCTGCCTTCTGAAATGCCACCGTTTTGCTCAGTTATAGGTCAGAAGTAAAAGCAAGGCAGGATGTGAAACCTGATATCCGGCAACCTCCGTTTACAGACTACAGGCAGTCTTCAACAGACTACAGGCAGCCGCCGCTGGACTACAGGCACCCTCCAGTGATGGACTACCAGCAACCACCGCCTCTCGACTACAGGCAGCCGCCCTTGCTGGACTACAGGCAGCATTCACCCGACACCAGGCAGTACCCTCTCTCGGACTACAGGCAGCCCCAGGTACGAACTGAAATAGTTACCACGTTCTTCAACAGAAAGCAGTAGGTTTTGGAGCCAGAGGCTGTGTGTGCTGTCAAAACAACTGACATTAGGGAAGAAAAAAACACCTTTTTCCTTTTTTTTCTTTGCTCTGAGATACTATTTCTCTGCAGAGAAAATTGGTTCACAATCATTACTATTAACAAAGAACTGGGCAATCTATAAAATAACACAACATTTATAACTATGTGGTTAGAATCTTAAAGAAACGCTGTTTTTAAGGTAGCGGACAGTTAAAATAGAAGTTCCCAAATAGGCTGCCCTTGCCACAGCAGGAGAAGTTATTAGTTTTCTAAGAGTGTAATCCAGCCATCGTACAGGACATGTGTTGAGGCCAAAATGCATTTCTGCAGTGCTACAGAAAACACCTACACAAACGGTGCTCGCAGTTAGAATTTGGCTCTTTCGAGGGACAAACTCAAAGGGTTGAGCTGGGATTTTCCACTTTCCACCTGCTCCTAACCTAGGGAGCATTTCTGCTGCCCATTTCTGGCTTGYTCTGCTCCTGATACAGGAACTGCCTGCTTTCCCACTTGCCAAATCAGCTCTTCTGCACAGAGCCKAACACAGCTACCAGGAAAGTGCTGTACTGAATATGGAACCAGCACAGAGAGTTTTAGGTACCAGGCAACTGCTCAATGATGGCATTTCTGGAGACTTTAACTTAGATTTATTAATCTAGACTTCGGCATCTGTATTTTGCTAAAACCTCTTTAAATGGCCAAAATAGGCACTGTTGAGCTCACCCCTCTGCCAGCACAAAGGTGTGTTTGCACACCTGGAAGGTGTGTTTGCATGTGTTAGCTGGGTAGCTGCATCTCTAGAGAGGTATTTTCTTGAATGTAAATCAGCCTATTCATATTCATATGGTTAATTGTGCTTCATTCTATATTTGTCCATTCAGGACTTTGATTATTTCACAGTTGATTTGGAGAAGGGAGCCAAAGGGTTTGGGTTCAGTATTCGAGGAGGAAGAGAATACAAAATGGATTTGTATGTGCTGCGGTTAGCAGAAGATGGACCAGCAATAAGAAATGGAAGGATGAGGGTAAGTAAAATTACTCTTTTGAAACTGAGCCTATTAGAAAAATTCACAGAAATATGTTATAAGAGTTTCTGTAAACTGCATTTTCATAGTAAATGTATTTGGTGACGGGGTCAAATAGACCCCAAGACCCCAAGGAATATTTTACCCCTAAATATGTTTAAACAATTAAACACCTCTGATAATACAAACTATTCCAGGAAGACTTGGAAAATCACTTGAAATATATAGTAAGTCTGTACAGTTTCTTTGGGAAATTAATATATTACATTTTGCTGATAGTAGATTTTTCTTTGTTGTACTGTGTTGCTCTTTTTATCTCTCATTTGAATCCAAGCACTTTAAAATCTCTATCAATGAATTTGATACTCCTGTGTACTTCTGTGATAATATTATCAGCATAATTAACATTTACTTTGTGAGCACAAAAGCAAAGCGGTAAATAGATGTCACTCATCTGACAGTTACGAAACCTAGGATCTGAGCTGGTTTATTTTACTAATTGAAGTAAATTGCTTACTAGTACTTGGCACCTTTGTTTATTGATATTATTCACTTTTCTCTGCCRTGATCATCTCTCACTGTTTGTTTGTGTGGGTCCTGAATTGGTAGAAGTAGTAATAGTGACATATTCAAATACCAATATCAATAAAATTATGGCATTCACTTAAAATTCCGTAATGAAAAAAATATGCATTCTCTGTGGGAAAAATAACCTCATCAAAAGTAGATACTTCTAATCTGCCCAGCTGAACAAAAGGAGGGCATAAAGTTATCAAGTCATATCAATAGATTAAAACATTAGAGATTAGTGAATGAAAAGGAAAAAAAAAAAAAAAAGGAGTAGGGGAATCCTCCAACGGTGAGAAACCACCAAGAATCTGTGGATTCTCTTTCTATATATTGGTGCAGCCTTGTTATTGAAGCAGTATTTAATTATGAAGACGGACAAGGGAAATTGTGTTATACTATTTTACTACTGAATTATTACTATCACAGGATATTACAGGATAATGTGTTTTGTAAAGATAGTGGTTATTAAGCAGATTCTTATTCCCAAACCTGATAATCTCATCAAGYTTGACTTTATAAAGAGCATTGTGATCAATGTAAACTTGCAGTTGCAAGCCTTTAGAAACAGATGGAGACCTACTGCATATAAGCGAGGATTTCTTATTATATTTCATATGACTCTTCCTTTGTCCGCTCTGTAGAATTTTAGAATTCTGTTAGTCCTGAGCTGTGCCATGGGGTTCAAACCCCTGGTCCTGGGCATTTGCAGAAAGAAGCAATAGCATAAGGAATAACTTTGGCTACCAGCCCAGGTCATCACGCAGTAACTGAGAACTATTCCCACAATATTTATTGAATGAAATATAGGTGAATTAATCTGCAACCAACGTTAAAAAGAATTTCAAAACTCTCAAGAATATCTTCACTTGTTTTTCTTTGATGTYTTCCTTTACTGTACTGCTATTGCAGTTAGTTGTTCCTAACAAAAAGACATGGCATACATTATTAACCATAATGTAATTAAAGACGAGGAAAAAAATAAAGAATTGTGTTTTTAATAAGGTCTGGAATCACATATTTGGAAGCGTGTGGCTATGATGGCAGACTTTGAGGGATGCTAGCTTTTAAGAGGGATCTTTTCAAGCTGTACTAGGCAAAGAAATCTGACCTATTAAAATCTGTGCATGAGTTGAATAGTACCACAGAAATAAAGTCCACTTTGTGAATAGCATAAGTATGCAAAGTATGCAATATAAATACATGGCCCTTTTTGAAAATCTCATGTTTTATCAAGAAAAATGCTCATTTATTTTCTAAAATATCTTCTTTTAAAACTTCCTTTATTGGCAGCTACTATAGAAATTCATAGTCTGGCCAGGCACTTCTGTCTTAGGTTCTTTTTATGCTGGTTTAAAAATGCTGTTGCTGAGAATCAGCCKTACCCTGCAGCCCTGTCACTGAGTCTGCTCTTGTTTAATGGCCATTTTAGCCTGACAGCCACAAATGGGTTTGGAACTTGCAAGACTTTTATCTCCAGTGACCTGTAACTGATTGACRAAAGTGGCATAGAAACAGCTGCTGCAAAATAAAAATAACTTTAAAATGTGTTTAATTGCAAAGAGGAATAATGCATATAGAAAGATGAGCAAAAGAAGCTGAGTTTTGTACTCAAATCTCTTTTCCTAATTTTAATCCTCTATCAATAATGCAGGTTCATTCCCCCTTGCCTGGGAGACTCAGCCTGCTTGTTACAGTTCTGTATCTCTGTGTTTCACAGATGCAGCTCTATAGGAAACATGCAAAAATTGTTCAGTCCTTTTGACTTCGTATACCATCATCTCTAAATCTCTTACCCTACACTTTCAGCACAGAGATGTTTATGTGGAGGCATCTAATCAGGGGCATCTCATCTCATGGTCTGCTTCTGTCCCTGTTTTGCTTCCTGTTTCTTCCTCCTTGAAAAGAAAATCATTGATTTAACTATCTGCCTTGCAGACAAACATCAAGCAGATAAAATGAGGTGCACATCTTGCTTGTAGAAATATCACAATGCCACCATTTTTCCCACCAACCAAGCCAAGGAAACAAGAATTKAAGCCACTAAACTGTTGGAAAAAATAGGCTATATAATGAAATGTTAGCTTTAAAACATATAGATTTAATTACTAATTTAATTATTCCACAGGTATTTTGTTGTTAGTATAGTCATAGCCAACCTGATAAAGGCCCACTTATATTGTTACAAATGTCCTTTCTTTACAAGAATAAATAAAAGCATGTAAAGTACCTTCAGAGTGATAGACCTACATGTGTAGTACTGAGTTTGTAATTTTGTATAGTTAGAGCAATGTAACCTGTWACTGAAGACAGCTCCAGATAAGCAAGTTAGTCTGCAATTTATACCTTGTGCTAATGGGCAGTGCAAAACCTCAGTGGTGGGATGAGCCCTACAGTTAAGTTCTACCTCGATATGTGCTAAAAAATGTGARTGTTTATCATTACACATTCAAAAGTTTGGGGGGATTAAATATATATAGAAGTGTTATGCATAGCAGCTATGGAGATWGGAGCCATAGCTCCATACAGCCATGGAGCCATGAAGTGAAATTTAAGATTGGGTGTAAATATATGAAACTATGTTTTATAAAAGAAATTAGAATAGATACATTAGTGAGGAAGGTAAGTGTGAAAGGAATATGAAATGCCTTTGCTGGGAGCAAAGGCCAATTGAACCAACTGACCATGATGACAGGGAGAAAGTAAAATCAAGATTAAAGCATCCTCATGACACTTTTAATTTAATCTTCAGGCCCTTATGAACTCAAATGAAGCTTGGAAGCAGATGAGAGAACTGACTGATAGATTAAATAGAGCAGAGTGCTGGAGGTGACCTGCTTCCAGTGGTCCTGCCAGACCAATCTGGCTTTGAAAAGGCAGATGGAATGGGGAAAAAAAAAGATGTAATAAAAGCTTGTTGTCCCTTCCCCATTTCCAACCAGAAAATCTTATCTTTCTTCTTACTGGCAATGGGAAACTGGACACTTGGTGTTCCTGTGGAAAGAGCTGATGAAGTAGCCATTTGGGAATACTAGTTCTAAAATAGTCATTAATTCCCTTTTGTGACTGATGGAGCTTTCTGACCCATTTTCTGCCAWATTTTTCTGAGACTCTGAAAGGTGGAAGACTGATGAGTTGATGTCATATTGAGCTCACCAGTCTCACTAGCATATTGCTTTTTTATCAAACAGCCCTTCTGCCTAGGTAGATTTTGCGTTATCTCTTCAGTTCTGATGTGATTTGTTTAAAAACAATTCTAAAACTCCTTCACTGTAAACATAGTTTTCTTAGTCCTCATCTGTTTATGTTCACTGAGACTTCTATTTGCAAAAAGCTCAGGCATACATCCTAATCTGACTTGGTTGAGTCTGTCACCAGATACAGGAAGGAAATGTCCACCAAAGCAGCCAGAAGTTTACAGCTAGAAGAGATTCTSCAGATGACTGTTGGAATAGAGGGTTTCAAGACATCCTTTCCAACGTCAGACATTCTGTGAGATACGTCTTGTGCCCCCGTGATTGGTGACCTGTTCTCAGCAAGTCTTGGAGAGCCACAGCAATAACTGTGTAGCTACATATGAACCCACATGTCAAGTCATARCAAAGTAGCTTCATCAGGCTTTCATTGTAGTTCTTGGGTAAGGGATCTGATGATTTCTTGCAAAAGACCTCTGTAGAGATAATGCCTTACTGAAGCTGATTCAACCAGCTGTTAATTCTGTCAGCTGAGCACAGTTCAAGGTAAATGGTGAATTCTGAGGCCTTCCTTGGTGAAGGGTTAGAGAAGTTTAGAAGTGACTCAAAATGTTTCTGGTAAACTAAATGATATTTTACAAAAAGAGACACATTTTAGAAATCAGGAGTACTGAGGAAGAGTACTGAAGATTTAAGGAAATGATTTTAGGAGAAAAAGAAATGCAAAACTCAAAAAGAAAAGCTTGTTGAGTGGTCTGAATTTATCTCCACTTTTCCTCTATAAAATGGAATAGCAGATATGCCAGGCTCTGTCCACTTTGCCACTTCACTGTGACAAAAAGGAAAGAAGAGCTGAGTAGGATTATTTTTGTGCTCCAGAAAGATAAGGATGCATTTAAAGAACCAGGAAAAAATGTTAGGATAAATATTAGTGCCTTTGATATTTTGTATCCAGAGCTGGTATGAGGCGGAGGACATCAGGACTCCAGATCCAAGTAAACCTAACAGCAGGAGAAAGTAGAGAAGGTACTTAGTGGTAAGACAAGTGATGATGATGTGGGAAATAAAGTTGCAAGAGTTAGTGTCAAAGTAAGGCAAGATTAAGGTACACATTAGCTTTAATAATAGCATAGGCCAGTCACCAAGGATGAGGGTCATAACAGCTGAAGTAGAGCACAGTTCCTCCAGCCTTTGGAGATTCAAACTGTACTACTAATAATTTTACCGTAAATAAGATGAGACTTATTTACTTATAGAGACTTATTCATGGTTTTCTTCTGGTCTCTTTATGAGAACAAGGATCAGCTGAGTCCTTCCTGCAAATCCCTACCCCTAGAGTAGCTACTGACTGCTCTCAGGAGGATTGTTAAGGATGTTCACAGTGTTTGCTAGACGTGTAAGATATGATCAACAGATCATTTATTGCCTTGAATGATATCTCTTCCAGCCAGCATGCTTATTGAAACAGCTTCAAAGAACAAAGAGCCTGTAGCTGAAGGCTGCAAAGATAGAGAGTATCTTGCACAATTGGGTTTAGCGAATATGAAATTCATGAAGAATGAGGGTGAAATGTTCTTTTTATACGCAGTGTACATCTGTGTCATCTTGTCACTTTGTGAGTTACATCCTTTTTTTCCACTTATTCAATGAAAGTCATACATCTCATCTTTGACATTTCTAGTTTCATTGGCCTGTCAACTCATTTTTCTCAGTCCACATATGCCAGTTAGCCCTATCTCTAACTTTCTCATATCTCCTAATATTACATTTTTCCTCATTCTTTTGTACATTTTTCCTATATATTTGCAAAACAGACTTCTGAAATACAAGCACTGCGGAATTTTAGATCTTTTCRTTTTGCAGTCCTCCTTTGACTTTTCATTCCTTTCCTGTTTATTGCTTTTCCTGCTGCCTCTGCATCTCTGTCTGTTTCAATTGTACAGAGCTAGCACTAAAACTAGGCACAAGGCACAGGAAGTTTCTACAGTGTTGACAAGGAACATCTGTGCTGTTGCTCCATAGGAATTTTTGTTTTGCTCTGTTCTAACTTGCTGAGTGAGTAGCACATTGAGACTGTCCTTATAACAGTGACCTAGTTGTTATGTTTTAGCCAGATTGACCAGATTCTGAAAACTAACATAATTTCTGTATTTCATCCTTTCTCATGATAATCCAGTTCCCGCCAGCTTTCCTCATGGTTATTCAAGAAACTTTGTTATCCTACATCACAGTTAATTCTAACAAAAATGTCTCTAATTCTAACTAAAAACATTCAATATTAAAGGCCATAAGGGCAATCATGCAAGGAGTTTGTCTTATCTGGAAGGAAACATAGATGAAGTTTCAGACCATGGAAGGCGTAAGTTTTATATATGAAACTACTGTCAAATATTAGACAGCATCCGAGTTTCTCAKTTCCCTGCCAAATGTGAGGTCATGCAATTGCTTCTATTTTTTCCTTCTGATAACATGACTTCTGTGTTCTTATTTGCAGCAAGGGACAGAGCATCAATGAAACTAATAATGACTTGATATTTAATCTTACTTTTAAGCCAGAGTTCCCTTGGAAATCCCTACAGAAGTGCCTAGAGGCTGGACTTCTAAACAGTAGGGTGTCATGTGAAAGTTGACTATTGCCAAGCACATCTGCCATGAGAAAGTGTGGAAGATCAAGACTAGATCCTAGATGTCTCAAGGAATAGTCAACACCGAGGCAGCAGTCTGTCTGGACTGCCTACCCTCTGCATAACAGTGGAGTTTAACAAGGGGCTATGCACCTGTCTCCCCAGAGCAGGACGCTCCTGAGCATGAGTAGACACCTCAAGTCACGTGTGCTGGAAGCGCTTGAGCAGTTCTGGGAGATACAGAAATACTCTGCCCCAGACAGTGGGGCACATCTGAAAGGAAAGCAAAGTTCAGAGTAGTTTTAGGTAATTATGTCCTGAAAGTGTTTAGAAAGGYTTTTTATCATGTAAAGCAGTTTTTTTTTCTTCTGTGTTCTTCTTGATATGTTTTAACATTTCAGCTTTCTTTGATTACTTGTGTGAAACCMCATTTAGCATAATCTTCATCGAGTCACTTTATCAGTGTATCCATTTTTAGCTGATATGAGTTTTAGGTTTGTAAAAGATCAAAGGCATCTCTTTCCATCAATTAAGGAATTCCCAGTCTGAGACTTGAACAAAATACACTTCCTTTCAGACCAGTCATCATGTGCTATCTATTACCATTCTTTTATAAAAGTATCTTTCATAGCTGTTGTCTTATTTCTTAGAAAATAAAACCAAAGCTTAACCAGCTGGGCTACCACTACATATACTCCTGTATGAGATTCCCATTACACAGTTAAACTTTAACAGGAAAAAAATACTCTCTGCTGATCATATACAGTTTCTTTAGGTTCACATACRGACACTTCCTCCTAAGTTTTGTGATTCTACGTTCCAAATGTACTACTACATTTGTTTTATCCCTCCAGAACAAAGTATCTGTACGGTTATGTTACAGCTCTCTATAGCCCTTTGAGAAGAGATAAATGTGAAAAAGCACTGACCATCTACAGGACTGACTGTTTCCTGTCAGATGTTATCCCCAGAAACACAGAAAGGAAGAATGAATGATTTATTTCTTTTCAGCRAGTGATTTTTTTAAGAGGATGTTGCCATGATCTGCACTGATACGGAGGACTCACCTAGATCTCGTTTTGAAGACCTGAATGTTTGTTGAGACTGCTCCATCTCTGGTCAGCCCCACATTAGAGAGTCCCACATTAAAGTGTCCAGTGGAATACACCAGATGTTAGAGTCCGCAAATACAATAAAAAAGAATTAGAGGCTCACTTGATGATGACTAGAGCAAAAAGGAGTAAAAATAGGAGACAAAAGCAGTTATCATGCAGTAGAGATAGCAGATGACAAATACAGACCTTTCTTCATCTAATCAAGAATGCTGGAGATCTAATCAAGAAATGCAAGAACAGCTTGATCAACCTTCTTACAAGCATTTGGGACAACCACAGTGTCTAAAAATAAGCACAGGACTGAGCAGTGTCATGCTTTGTTTTTGCCATGGCAAACTTTGGATGCCTGTTTTGGATGCTAACAGAAAGAAAGCAGAAGCTTTTGAGAAGCAGTGTTTGCACTGACTTGGGCAGGTCTCCAGTTCTTAAAAGGCAGCAAAGTCCTGTGCTCAAGTATTGGAGAGAAGAGGCTGTTGTGATTGGAAAGCCTCTTGTTGRTTTATGCTACTCACAGCAAGGAAAGCAGTGAGAAGAGCAGCGAGGTCAGCCAGCAAGGAAGGTCACAGAAGGAAGTCACAGAATTACAGAATGGTTGAGATTGGAAGGGACCTCTAGTGATCTCAGCTCACTAAGTGCTCCAAGTGAATGCAGGCTTGAAATGGCTGTCAGAAGTCCCACTGAAAAGTCACTATATTTAGATAGCAAAGAAAAGCGTGTTGCACCCACAGGTCTGGGACACAAGGACGCTGCAGGAGCACACAGTGCCCTGCTAGCTCGATTCGGCTAAAAGACAACAGGTTCTTGTGCATCTATCTGAATGACAAATGCCTGCTCCGTGATTGGTGTCAGTTAAGTAGCCAATCTTTTCTGTATAAGTAGTGYTTACTCTTAAATCCTGCGGCACACCTGGCTTAGTTTATGCAGTAGTATAAATCTTACTTCCATAGTAAACGTTCAGTGAATGTCAACACCGTCATTACGATGGGACATAAAGACAAAGATATCTTCAGTGCCATCCATTTATTCTGTGATTTGTGATCCATTTGAACAGTACAGAAAGGTGTTTAGCTATGCTTTCCCTCTGAGTTGCATGTCCCTTTGGGRTAATCTCATTCACATGCCAATTCCTTATTACATATATCACCATCTAACCCCAGTTGCCGTGTGACTGGGTGTGATTGATGTGAGCTCTGGGAATTCAGCTGGGATACTCAAGCATGTTATCTGTACACCAGCCTGGGGTAAGATGAGCTGGCGTGCTGGTTTCTGGTAAGTGGCAGAACTCAAGGAAGGCTGTATTGACATGTAGACATAACACTGATCAACATCCTTTTGTCTGCACTACAGAGAAATGCAAAATGAGAGCCTCAGGGATACTAAATGTATTTTGACAGTCGAAAAGCTTAATAAATCAAGAGTAAATCAACTGTAGGTGAATTCAGCATTTCTCTAAAAAGCAGAAGTGTTTTTAGATTTTTTTTTTTTTTTGCAGAGAGATAAGGAAAAAGAATGCTGTCATATATATAGTTAGCATCGTTCTCTCAAAATTTATACACAGTGTGACACATTGAAAGCATCTTTGTAATTCTGTGCCTATTAACAAGGCCCTTAGCTATCTGTGGAAAAGAGCATGGAATTAATAATCTTACTTAAAATTGCTTAATATAAAATTTTGCAAATAGAATACTTAACTGGTAGACAATCACTGTACTGGAATTTATATTTTACAGAAGATTTACAAATCTTTCAAGGTCAACAGAATGAAATAGCTCTCACTTTAAGAAAGTAAGAATTKAAGATATTAGAAACAAATGTCAAACACAACAAACGGTAACTGATGATGGAAGCACATCATGAGGAGATGTGCAAATGCAGGGATGGCGAATGCAATAATCTGTATCTCCCAAATAACAATACATAGGAATTGGAAAATACACTTCTGAAGATAAAAGAATACAAATATTAGATTCATATCCAGCTCATACTCCAACAAGACTAATCAGGGGATGATTAGGAAAGGAATGCAATGAGTAGGATAAGCATGAAATGATCCTTCACCAGGTATAACAAAATCAATCCCCTGGCAATGAGCAGTTAACAGATTTTTTATGCTGGTAGTTTCTTCCAGGCTTTTATGCTTAATAACAAGCACCATTTTAAAAATCCTTTATTGGAATCTTTTGCTTTTGACATCCCTGTTGTACTATAAATTGCAAGGTCAAACGCTACATTGTTTGAAAAACAAATCCTTTTTTTGTTTGTTTTTTTTCATAATACAACAATTTCAAGATAGATTCTTCATTCTGTGCATCATTCTCTGTTTTGCTGAGCTGGATCATATCCATATCCAGCAGGCATGACACCCTTTCCCACTACAGATTATCAGTGCATGTCATCTCGCTTCATAAGGGAGGTGTTCTTGACCTCTGACCAACCTCATCTGGCCTTTCCAAAAGAATTCTCAATCTATCACATGCTTTTGGAGGTGGAAGCACCAGAAAAAAAAATAGTTTTCAAGATCCTTGTGCACCTGAAAGACTTAATGATGGGCTTGCCTTTATTCTCTATTCTTTCCCTAGTGGTTAACATTGCTTGCTTTTTTTTGACTGGACTAACGTTTTCACCGAACTAACTACAGGGACTATGAGATACCTTTCTTCAGAGGCAATGGTTGATTTAGAGTTATTGTGAATGTAAGTTTCACATATTCTGTATTTAACATTTATTGTTGTGGAATTGCAYCTGCTGTTTTAATGCACAGTATGGTGCTATCTTCTTTAGAGCCTTTGATGTTAAGTTTAGGTTTGACAATGCATGGTATTGTATTGTCTCTAAGTCTTATCACCCCAGTCCAACCTCTTCTTCATGCCATTTCCAAATATGCTGAACAAAATAACCAATATGGCAAGGTCTCTTGATTTTGACCACTTATTTCAGGCTTTTATTTCCTATATTTTTAACCTCTTATCTAGAAGACACTATTCTTTCTCATCACACAGCAGAACCTTTATGGAAGAACTGTGTTAAAAGCTTTCTGACAATGCCAGTGTGTCAACGACATCTCATTTATCTGCATCGTCACTGACAGCTTCAATGACCTGCAGTAGATTTGTGAGGAATTATTTTCCTCTGCAAAAGCGGCGTTGACCCTTTCACAGTATATCATAATTATCCATATGCCAGCTAATCCTAACACTTCTTATTGATTCCATCGGACCGCTGGAGTGAACATCAGATGCACTTGGTTAGTCTCCAGGACCATGCTTAAAGAYTGGTGTCACACTTGCCACTTTCTATTCCTCTTCTACTAAGCAATTTACTGATTTAAACAGTAGATTACAATCTGTAGCTACTAGTTCAGTGGCTTCATATTGGAAGTCCTGGACAGTCATGAATGAATACCATCTACCTGTGGCCTTTTTTTTGCTATTCATTTTATCAATTTCTTCCAAAACCTTTTCCACTGACGCTTCAATTGAGATCAGATCCTCAGATGCAGCCCTGTGGTCAGCAGACCTTCTGCACAAATTTTACTGTCCTCCTCTTTAGTGAATACTGATGGAAAGGATTAAGTCTTTTTGTTCTGTGGTCTTTTCTGCTTTAAATCCAATTGAGATCTTAGGTTCTCTGTCAGGCTCCACACTGGTATGATTAGCTCTTACATTTTTAGGATTTTTGTCTTCAAAACCTTTTTGTGGTTTATCAGAATTCTTTTTCTCTTCCGTTTTCCTGCATGGAAGCAATCTCCATGAACACTTATAGCTGGGCTTGTAGGTAGGACCTTTGAATTCTTTGGGCTTTATTTCTCTTTTGTTCAATGGGAATTGGCTGAGACCGTGAAAAAGATACCAGCAGATTTCTTCTTTTCAACAACCTYTACTGTATCCCATTCATGAAAGCAGCAGTGACAGTGCATGCTACACTAAGTCCTCCTGGTTGTATTAAAAAAATGTTATATCAATTAAACCCAGGAAGATGATGACATTTCTTTGTTAAAGATGATATCTTTGGTATGTTTAATTCCCAGGTGTATGGCTTATTTTGCAGCAGTGCTGCAGAAGGCATTGCCTTTTCCATAGCAGTGTAAGACCCGTTTGCTTCCTGTTAGCTGCCCACCATTTGCCCCATTGCAAACTCTTCTCCTGCACAGCTTGTTCTCCACAGACATTGTTATGCCCAATTTCCAGTTTCCAAGCTGTGTCTGTCACAGTACTTTTCATGTTTCTCCCTCTGTCTGGAAAAGGTGAAAATTGGAGGGAAAAAAAGTACTGCGTCCTGCTGCGGAGTGGTGTGAAAGCCGTCTTTGCTCTATACCASCTGAGCGAGGTCCATGTCCTGTGGCCCCTCTTTTCTCTGCCTTGGGCTCTCGCCTGCTCAGGCAGCAAGACCAGAGCTTTCTGCAGGCCAGCGGAGCCAGATATTCCAGAGGYAGGGAGCAACACCTGCTCCACATCTCCCCCCACTTAAACAGCTGGTCAGCTGTAGGAAAAGAGCTCAAAAGTTGCATGGCTGGTTGCTTCAGGAGGGGCATGGGACACACTGCTGTAATTTCCCCACAGAGAAATGCTCTGTCTCTTAGAGACAAAGCCATGCTCAGATACTTAAAATACACTCAAGGGAGTCCAAAGCTAGAAATACTGAACGGCTTTTCTCAGGCTACACGTTGCATGTGGGATTTTGATGCCATTTGAATTCTCAGCTGTGAGGAGAGCACAGCAGCTATGCGGCCAATGCCTGACTGCAGGCGGTGATATTAGGGGAAAATTACCCAAATAGATACCCTGGAGCTGCCATTTTGTTCCATTTCCAAGCTCAGTCTCTTGGCCTTTTGGACTCATTAACAATAATAACAGCAACAAATAATATGCGGAAAGTGTTTCAGTTATAAAAATGAAATGCTCGTGTAAAAAGGAATTAAGCGTAATTAATTTCGTTCGTGAGGTTTAATTACAAAATGCATTAATAAAATGACAGATAGCAATGCCCTCTGCACAAATCATTTGAGGCTGCTTTTATCATTAGAGTTCCTCATTTAGCATCAAATGAAAACATGCTTATGCAATTAATTCCATTTTGTGCAAAGTGGAACTGGGTACCTGCTTAGAGACCGCTCCGCGCACACCAGCAGAGACAAGTGCACATGAGGCTATCACCAGCCTTCCAAAAGTACATTTGGACAAGGAGAAAACTCTTTACTGTATTAAAGCTGTATAGATTTCCTTCTGATTTCTCCTGCTTCTGAAATTCAGTTTGTATGAGCTGATTGGCTTTGCTTTAACAAGGCAAATAGTAATTGCTACAAAATATGTGCAGAACAAAGCGTCTGCAGCAAAACTCACATGTACTAGAGGCACTTTATTCTAATGATTCAGGGAAGCTTTACAATTTTCTTTCTAATTAACCTATCAATAGTGATGTCACTTAAACACTCCTTAGGAATATTATCTTCTCATTATTGCCAGAAAACATGCTGCCCAATTTTATAGCTCAGTTGTTCTTACGCATGGATGAAGAGTCTGAATTAACTTGAGCTGAAACAGGTTTTTTTAAGAGACATTCTGCATACACACAAACTACTCTCATAATTACATTTAAATCATTAATATTCTACTWTAATATTAAATCATTAATATTCAACTTTAAAGGCATTAAGGGGAAAAAATAGGCATTCAGTGTTTACATTGTTAGTGCACATTGCAAGGATATTATTGAGGAGCTTTTGCCTTATTGAACGCTGTTGGGTCAGTAGAAGTAGTGGGTTTGGGCAGGCGTTTGTATCTGCAAATGCTGCCAGGGCTGCACTCGGTGGGAAGACAGAGACGTAATGTGGAAGGAATGTGTGTAAAAGATGCYGGAGTCGTGGCAGATCCGAGCGCATCTCCTCAGGGTCGCGTGCCGGCCGCCCCGAGGGGACAGCGAGGRTGCTCTGGGGACAGTGCGGATGCCCATCAGGCTGGCTCTCAGTGCAGCTCAGCACCCTGCAAACACTCCTTAAAATTAAGATTTATTCTACAGAGCTGAAAGCAGCCTATGGCTTCATTAGATTAAGATCTTGACTTTCGAGGGCTACACTCTCCAGTCTTTGCCATGCTGTTTTGTGGGTTTAAAGCTGGGCAGGTGGGATGTTCTTGTCCTTGCACACTGTCATGCAAAAACTGCACCTGCACTGCACGGGAGCTGCAGGTATCGTTTTAGGCATGGCTAAGTCCCTAGGCTTCAGGAATTGCCTTTTTCTATTAATTTCTTGACAAAAAAATGAAATATATGAAGTGTAAAATGATAGAGAAACTAAATACCGTGCAAAATGACCATGTTGCTACATTAAAGTTTATCTTTTAAAATAGTCTAGTGTTTCATGCGAAAAGCTTTGTATCATCACATAAGGCAGCTTGTGTCTTAGAAATAATGGATTAAATGTGTCAGGGTAATATCTGAGCAGTGTGCAAGGAAAACAGAAAAAGCAAGAAAAAAAGGTAACAAATACATTAAATTACAGAGAAAGAAAAGTGTAGGTCTGTCGCTTTACTGAGAGCACTGAGAAAGCTGAAATAATCAATGTTCATTGTATCGACTTTCATAAAAGAAACATCAGGAAAAAATGTATAGTTACTATATCAGTTCAACCAAAGGAAGTGAGCCTATCTCAGAATAAAACTTAGTCAAAAATATTGAGATTCAAGTCAGCTGGACTGCTAGTGTTCCTGTATGCTCAGTGACTTGATAAAAGTAATTTCTAGACTACTAGTAATTATCTCCAAAAAATCTTGGTGTACAAGAAAGTTGGTAGTAGACTACAGAAAGGAAAACATGTCCCCTATTTTCAAAACAGAATAAAACAAAGACGTTCATTTAACTTTTATCCTCAAAAATAAACTGTTAGTTGTTATCAAAAAGATCCACCAACACAGAGGTTATGGAAAAATAAAACTTGTCATATCAGCCTAATTTTCTTTTATTTCTATTTTTTCTTTTTATTTCCTAGTAGAAACAGGCGAAAGAGGTACAAACCACTTCCTTTTTAACTTTCAAGACTGTCTTGCATTAAATTCACAAGAAGATAGGTTATAGTAAAGTGGTTACTGAAAATAATCCTTCTCAAAGAGTGCTCTGAGAGGCTTGCTTGAACTGGAATTACAAGTGTGAAATTACAAGGGTGATTCAGAGACAGCTGTGATGAAACCAGTTGAATTCAATAATTTCATTATTAACTAAACACTTATAGATAAATAACAGGAAAAAATGGTTAACAGCAAGGTGCTACTTTTCACAGAATGTCCAAATGCACTTGAAGGAACTGGATTAGATTTCAAAATTATCTAAATATCAAAGCAATCACCATGACAATATCTAGCCAGTGAAGGGCCCTGTGCTACTTTGGGGCAGAGATACTCAAAAGCCAACAGGAGACAGCCCTGAGCAACCTACTGTAGGTGCCCTGCTTGTTGGACAAGAGGTTCTCAAGAGGTCCCTGCCAACCTCAACCATTCCGTGATTCCATCACAATTTACAGCAGAAAAGAATAGAGTACGGCTATGAAATTAAACAGATCTGAGGAGCCTAAGGAATCCCTTTCAATGGATGTTGAACAAGGATTTTTTTCACAGATGATCCATACATTATTGCTTCTGCCTTGCTGGGAGGAATTGGGTGTTTTCAAGGCCTGTTTCTATACATACTTTGTCCTTACTTCTGGCCTTATCAGGTGTATGTGGCCATACCCAATCTCTAATTCTTAAACAACCGCAGGAGTAAAGAAAGACAGAAATACCCTCCCTTCCCAGTGAATGACCTACACTAGTGGTGTGAGCAGAGGTGTGTGAGAGACCTGTCTTCTAAATAAATATGAAGGAAGGTCTAGGGTTTCAAAGTTCTGATTTGTGACAGGCCTGATGCTTTGTAAAAATATTCAGCTGAGAAAAGAGACAGACAGAGCTGGAGTATGTGAGAGAGCATTTTAATGCCTGCACCTAGGGAAGGGACCTAGCCCGATTTCATCCGATCCTAAACATCAGAGAATCCACTTGGTGAGAGGAAAGGGAGATTAGAAATGCTTAACTGCAAAGAAAGCAAAAATAGGGGATCATACCTTGTTAGACACATGGGAAACCACTCCTTGGTCAAGCTTTCACTTTTGCATGAATTCCCCAGATATAAGAGTGCAAATCCTAATTGATGCTTCTACCAAGGTAAGAGTGCTTATAACATTTATCTTCCTTGTTGCTTCTTTTTTTTTATCTAATCAGAACTGAGCCTGTGCTGCAAATGCCATCTAATTCAGTTATACATCAGCCAGCAAGACACAAATGCCTAGAAATCAGTTAACTCACATAGCCAAGACACCTGGCTTTTTTTTCATTTTCCAAGGTTATTTGCAAATGGAATTTTGTATTAGAAACTATCAACAGCTACATGCTGCCCATAGAGGAAAAAAAGATATTTTAATCCACTGAGATACCGAAAAGGTTATTTTAATACAAGATAGTTGCTGTGTAATGACTACTAAGAACAGAAGAAAAGCAGACATGAGGAAAAGCTGTGACATTAACTTAACCTTTTTACATATTAAACTGTATTAAAATTTCTGTCTTTCTATTTGAAAGTGCAGAAGATTTTGGTAGATGGACTGTGTGTGCTCTGAACAGCTTTCATCAGGACTTGTTTTAAAGGCTATTTATCAAGGAGTGTTAAAAACACCTTCATTTGATTTAATCTGGCATATCTTCTCTCAGAACATGCTAACAAGATCATTTTATATACCTTGTGCAAAACATGAGGTATCCAGACAGCATGGCACAAAAAAAGGAGGAATGTGTAAGACTGGAATTTTTGAGTATACTTTCCTCTGTGCTTAGCCTGGCCTGGAAAATTACAATGAAACTATCCTACTAGGATTTAATTACTTCATGACATTTGGAAGCAGATTTTTTTCAGATAGGCTGAGTCTGTTCTGTGTTTTGTCTTAGTAGCAGTCTTGTGGGAAGGTGCTGTAAATCYATCTTCTGTCTTTGTGTGGCAGAAGTGATAGAGAGCATTTCTTGTTTGGCCCCTGGGGTTTGCAGAGATCACATCCTGCCAATGTCTCCAGGGCCTGAGCCGTCAGGAATAACCCCATCCAACCAAGCCCAGGGAGAGGTTTGCTTAGCCAGAGAGCATCTGAGAGGCCTTCCAGTGTGGCATAGAGGTCATTATTAATGTCTAGAACTGCATATTTGTGTCTAAAAGTGCATCCTGCGTGGCACAGGATAAATAAATGCATTTCTCTCAGCAGAGAAAATCCTCACAGAAAGAAATCCGCATTGCAGAAGTGTGGCTTTTCTCCTCAGAATAATCACTTCTTTTTTGTTTTGGTTTGGTTTGTTTTCTCCACTGTTCAGCGTGCAGCATTTATAAAGAATGATAGCCGGGCTGAGAGGTTTTATTCAGATCAATGGCTTTTTAGTTAAGTAAAGTCCTGGAATAAATTGCTTTTAGTATCCTGAGAGAGCTCAGAAAATAGCCTGCAACTCCTATTGACAAGGTATGAATTCCTATTGAAAAACGCTACCTATAATGCTTTTAGCAGCATTCTTCCTGTCTCTGAGCAAGAGTAGGGACTAGATGACTTCTTGACATCACTTCCAGTGTTCTTTGATGCTATGAGTCTTGTTGACACTTCATATTATGTACACTTATTTGGTAAACACTGTATTTCAGACTCAGAAAGGAAGGAAACCCTCTGAAGGGTTACACTTCTAGTTGACAGAAGTGCAGTAGTTAAAACAGAAAACATTTCAGTGTCCAAGGCTAGCAAAGAGCTGGTTTTGTCAGGTCAGGCTTGCAGGGTGTAAAGGAAGTGCCCATCCTCATGAGATCTTTATGAATGCAGTAGTGTAATGTTAAGGTGTGGGTTATGCACAATCCCTCCCACTGTGAAATAGCCCCGTAGATGCAGGCCAAGCCTGGTGTGATCCTGCTGAGCAGATGTGCTTTTCTGACACGGACAAATGTGCTCCCCGAGCCTGTTCTGATGGGCTCCTCGTGCTCCCCAATGGGCTCCTTGTGCTCCCCAATGGGCTCCTTGTGCTTCCCAGTGGCTTCTTGTGCTCCCCAATGGGCTCCTTGTGCTTCCCGATGGGCTCCTTGTGCCGCCTCATGCAACTCTGGGAAATCAGCCTTGGCTCTGGGGTCCCACTGAGGTTCTCCCTTGAGGCACCTGCCTTGGAGGCTTCTCCAGTGCAGCTGCCCAATCCTTAGCTCTGGAGGCTCTTGTACTGCTAGTTCAGTGCTCACACGTTACTGCACTGTGTGGCAGATTTAGCTCTTTTGCCAATCAAGTGGGTGGTAGTGGTATCAAACGAGCCGTGCGGCTGTTGCTTCCTGCGTGTTCTCTCTGCCACGTCCCAGTGAGAAGCAATGACTGCCCTCTTCATTGAGCAGGCTTCTAGTATCTACAGCAGCTACAGCTACTTCTCACTAAGAGAAAGGCAATAGATGAACTGAGCTGAACCAGCACAGTGGGAGGCAAAGTGGGAGGAAGAGCAGAAGGCAGATACAGACGTCAATGCCCTAGTTTACAGCTGTAGAAATAGAGGTAGAAAAATAATGACTCCGACTGACTGGGCAGCCAACTGGGAGACCAGTGGCAGGAGCCTCTAATGAGAGCTCTGGAGATCGTTCATCTGCCTGGGTGCCTCAGCCTCGGGCTGTGCTTGCTTGGAGCAGGAAACGTGAATGGATATGGAGCTCGGAACATGGTCTCATGAGAACTGTTAACAAATCTGTTCAATCTGTGCAGTGGCCATCATAGCTACTAACCTCCCTTTGGTTAAAACTTTTCCTCATAATAGCGCTTAAGTTGGTTGCTACCAAGATTTGGGTACTGAAGTGATGAAGCTGGGTGGTTGTATTATTAACTTCTATTTTTCATATGAAAAGAGCAAATCCAATGCAGTCTTTCCAGGCCTATGCAATGCTGTAAGCTAGACCGTACCACAAATAATGGCTTTCAAGTGATTCCAACATATCAAGCAATTCCAAAGGCATGAGACAAGTTACAAATGCATTACACTGATTTTGCAGAAGAGCAGCTTTTGATGTACCATGCTCAGAATCCATTTTGGAGGTTATTTAATCTGCCAGTAATATCCCTCAGACAGACAGGAACAAATTTACCTTGATGTGTCTGTCTGTCATTCAAGTCACCTGTGATCCATTGACTGTGTCTCTTTGTGAAACAATCATTTTACTGCAATTCTATCTGACTCAATATTCTTCTTACCTGACAGGTAGGAGATCAAATTATTGAAATCAATGGAGAAAGCACAAGGGACATGACACATGCCAGAGCAATAGAGCTAATCAAGTCTGGTGGCAGGAGAGTGCGGCTGTTGTTGAAACGTGGAACAGGCCAGGTCCCAGAATATGGTGGGTTTTCATCCTTACATTTTTTTCCATGTGCATGAATCTGTATAAATTTTTATATTGCTTTTGTGCTAAGTAGCAATTGTATATTTATACGTGGCAATGTGCTGGGGCACATTAARTATGGAATTAAGTGCTTACCTGATTACAAGTGGACTTATTGACATGCTTAAGTGCTTTCTTGACTTAAGGCTATACATCTGTGTACATCACTGTCCTCTACTACTCTTCTGACACAGGCAATGGCTTATAATATGGGCATTAGAGGAAGCACTTTGWACTCTGTAGGGGCATCTCTGAGTGTGCTGGGAGTTGCTGATACATCCATAAACTGTGCTGGTTGTCCTCTATTGGTACTTCTCTGCACATTTTGAATCACAATAGCTAATCTGGTTGCTATAAAATTCAGTGGCTCAGGACTAAACTCAAAGCATTAATGTTATTGCATTTCTTTGGCATCCTCACCCATTACGTTAACTCASACAATTTACACAGATGATAAAGCAGAAGCCAACTCTGAATACAAAAGGAGACCACTCATTCCAGAGAGAAAACTTCTTACATCTTGCTCATCTTACATTTTATTTCAAGGCGACTTCTGGGACTTCCAGCATCATTTCCCACAAGGATCGGAAACTGCAGTAGCATATGAAAATGCAAAGTAATACCTAGTCTTAAATGTAGGTTCAGCTCTTTATTATCAACATAAATGCATTATCTTTGTTGTAGACAGTAAAGTCAGCACCACTGGAAGTCAGCATTTTGCCAGCTGTGGGTATATATGATAACTGCATCATTTTGTTCTCTAAACTGCACCAGCTCTCCGGATGAGACGACGCGTGGGATAATATAGTGTATGTTGGGCTGCTACAAGCAGTCGGGCATTTCTGAATAAGGGCAGCAAGGATGGGACCTAGCATGCTCAGCCTGGGGGTTAAAGTCAGTGGCTTTATGCCAAAATGGCTTTCAGCCTCTTACAATCATGATAAATTCATACTGGGACATTTTATATCAATTTTAACCAGCGTATCCTTTCAGAGGGACCTTCAAGAAACATCCAGATTATCTCCAAAACTTTTGGAGACACAAGCAGCATTCTTCATTAAAGAACAAACAAAAGTTCATGACTGATTTAGCAGTAGTAATCCTCCTCAAACAGCAGAACCACAGACAGGCAGTTCCCTAGTACTTTGAAAAACAGTTTAATCTAATGGGCGCATCGGAGGATGCTAAATGCAGAAAATCAATACCCGGATCGATCACACTTCTGAGCCATTCAGAGTCTGACTTCCTTAAGGWCCCTCTTCTGGATGGCACTTAACCCTAGGCTTACTGGAGATTTCATGTGTAGATTTCTTTAAGAGTAYATACTTTATTCTGGAATAATGAGAAAATGCAAAATATGGGAAAACAAATGTGCCCAAACTTTCCCTTTCCCAAAATATGTAAGTAGGATATGCAGATAAACCATTACACAAAATACCTAAGTAGGATATGCAGATGAACCATTACAAAACCAAGCACAGTTAGCAATAACAGGAAGAAACAAGAATATTTTACAGGAACATTTAAAAAAAAAACACTTGGAAGGTTGGGTGAAATGTTTAAAAACTAAATAGAAATGCAAATTATTGAGATATGAAAGTTATTACAAAAAATGCTGTTTAGTCAGATCATTTTCCTAACTGCATCCCCGTCTTATGGCTCCATAAAGGAGAACTAAGTAACTGCTGGAAATCCATGTTTTTTCCATAGAGCAGTAGCTAAATAGCAATAAAATTATTCAGCACTTACTTTACAATGCACACAAAATCTACAAAAAACATCACAGCAAGGGATGGTGTTCCTGCTTTCCTTAATATAATCACTGCAGTCAGATAAAAGAAGTGCTCTGTCCAGTCTGCAAGCAGAATGGGAACAAAATAGAAAGATGCCTGTTGAAATTATTAAATTTCTCTTTATGCTATTTCCCAAAGCTATGAAAAATATTCTAAGAACCAAAAGAAGATCCACATAAAAAAGCAGACACTAGCAAATAGAAACGATTAGAACTGAAGAGCACTTTTCAAGAAGCCCAGAATCTCAGGGATAAATCAGCACATTGCAAAGAGCTCCCGCCAGAATAATAATGAAAAAATCCCCCAGAGAAGAATGTTCTTTCCAGGTAATGTAAGCTGAAACCAGAGAAGATCGTGGCAGTACTCAGGGACAGAGTGGTACCAAGGTCGTATGACCAACTAGTCAATACTTATTCCCTCCGTCATCCTACCAGAATTACCTGACTGGAATGTAACAAGGTTTTTGAGAACTTCCTTTACTGGGGGAAAAAAAATCACTGGATTCTTTGCTTTTAGCAAATCCATTTGAGAAATATTTTATGGTGCCACCAGAGYGTGTCCGGCTCTGTGGATCATCAATGGAAGGAGACTTGGCTTGATATTGAAATAAAAGACTGGCAGACTGAGTCGTTGCCACAGTAGTGCGGAGCAGAAGATGAATGCAAGACCAGAAAATCAGGAGCCTTTCCCTGATAATTACTCACAGATTCTGACAAGGGAAAGCTCAGCRGCTTCCCAGGACAGCCATAGTAACTTGGTGTTTAAAGATCTTTCTGACAGCAGTAGCTTTTGGAGTCAGAGCGTTAAGAAAAACGAAGCTTACCTAGGATGGCTTAAAGYAACTGGCCAAGCAACCATCACTTTATGGTCTTCTCATCTTCAACATTTTGAGTGTTCCTCTGTGATCTGGTCTATTTTTATTCCAGAACTGTAGCCCTGTTAGTGCAAAATATGTCAGCATATCATTAAGCACTGCATTCAAACAATGAAATGATTGACACCAATAAAATAGCATTTTTATTAATGAAATATCATCAGTTATAAAGAACTGATCTGTGAAGAATGTATATTGAAAAGAATGTGAAAAAAAACCTTAAAACGGGTTCCTGAGAGGATGTGAACCTACTGACTGCACGATGTGAGCCTGGGCCAAGTGCAAATGGGTGTCTCCAAGCCAGTCTCAGATGATGCAGGCTGAGCTGAACCGCTATTGAAATGTAGGGGAAGGAAAAAGAAAAAATATGATGCAAATTCATCATGTGCCTCAGCTGCAGCTGCTGCATTTGCTGGAAAACAATTTCAGCAGCTCTCCAGGGAGACAGCCAGAATCCTGTGGAAAGATGCGCTGCTGTAGCGGGGTGTCTGTGGAGGGGCAAGGGGAGGGATGATGCCCTCGCTCCGTAGCTGCCTCCTCAGCAGGGGACATCGGAGGAGCTCAGAGAGCAGCACTGACATAACCCGGATGGCAGCACATGCTGAGGGGATAGGGCAGCCAGAGGAGCGGGCCTGGCAGCACATTCCCACCCATGGGCTGGAGAGCCCGCCTGTGTGCCACRTGGCACCAACACAGCATCACCACCACAGTGTGTGCTGACTGCAATTTCGTTAAAACCTCGGAGGTTTGGCTTACAATGGCTGCCCAGTTCCCTGTCCCAACATGTATCTGAGAGGATGGGAGCTACCGGGTGCAGGACGCTTCTGTGGTTCTGCCTGCTCGCTCTGTGGGAGCCTGATCCTGGACGCAGGAATGTGCGAGGCCGCAGCTGCAGCTGCACGCAGGTCTGTGTGGGGCAGCCCAGGATCGGGAGAAAGAGGCATCCCTACAGGCACCGTGTGTGAAAACTGCTCGCAGAGTCTAAAAACAATAATATTAAAGACTAAATAAAGCTAACAAATCTCAGTCGCACCATCCAGCACGGAGCTCTGCAACCGGCGAGTTAATTCTAATGATGGATCAGCCCCAGGAAGGTGCTGTTTTCTCTGAGAAACATCGTTTTTAAAAAATACTTGTGTCGGCAGATCTCCAGGAAAGCCTGTGATGTTTCATCCTTAGTCGCAGCGGCGCCAGCAGCTCGTTTCTCCCGCTTACTGCTGTGCTGCTTCCCAACTGCAGCTCTCCTTTGCACAAAACCTGAAGAAAACACAGGAGTATTCACAAGTATCTGCAAGTAATGAAATATATAACCAAATAATTACAAATAGGGCAGGAAGGTTCTTTCCACTAAATGGAATAACTGGAAATGCATCTCATAGAGCCCCAGAATTGAATTATATTGTGACTGAATTGAACCCCCCCCAGCTGTTTGTCCATTGTTTTCAGAGACACTGAATCTTAATGTTCTTATTTGTTTAATCCTCTTCTTGGTTTGTTTTCTTTTCCTTTAGTTGCCCAGCACTGCCCAGTAATTGCCCCCAAATTCACAGATTTTGAAAGCGGTGATCTGCCTGCAGCGTTTGCTCTGTAAAACAGCTCTGGTTTACTCAAATCCTTTTTGCTGGGGCTCCAAGGCAAATGCCTGGCTCCYCTTGGGTTTGCACAACAGTTCTTTTCTCCCTTGCCTTGCGAACGATGCTGCAGTTGGTTTTGTGCAAGACGAGTGCTGGGGTAGCCTAAATGGCTTTGTCAATTTTTGGAATAATGATTCCAGATGATGCTAAATTACCTATAAGATTCAGCCCGTGGGTTCTACACATGCAGGTGGTTTTAAAGAACAGGGGTTTCAGATCCATTTTGGGTTGTTTAATGGAGATTTCTGCAAGTAAAATGTAAAGTTTCAGTAGATACAAAGCCATTGCTGTTAACACACCAAAGCTCTTYACCAGTAACTAGTTTCAAAAGGGCACTGAGGTATCTCAGTTAATGTTTTGGCACTACCACACTGACTAACGCTGCAAATGTCAGAGTTGGGACCAATACAAGGATTTTGCATACAAATGAATCAGCACAAGTCCGAATTATTCAATGCTTCGATTTTTCACTTGCTATGACTCCCTCAGAAAGCACCTCGAGTTGTTCTCCATCCCATAGTTCAGGGAATCAACTTCTCAAATATTCACATACAGAAGTTTAGTCATTCACTAATTTGTGGACTTACAGCATGCTTACTTGTCTTGGCTTTACAGATGTACTTCTTTCCTGTTGCATATAAGCTTTTTTACTCGATTATTCTAAACTTACTAAGAATTCTCTGCTCTAACAATAGTAAAATATCTTTATGTCACTGGTTCTGTTAATTCTAATGATTGGTCCTAGGCTGTTCCTCCCCTTCCTTTAGGAATGGTACCTTCCAGTCTCTCCATGTGCATGAAAAGTGACAAGCATGGGTCCCCATATTTCTACTTATTGGGCCACCCTAAAGACACGGTTTGTAAACTCTGCATGTATATTATCTTTCTCTAATATGCTTTTATTTCTCACCACTGCTAATAGTGTCTTCCCCAACTTTTTCTTGCACATTAGCTGGCTTAGTGTTTTGAATGGTACTGCACTTCTCTTTCCTAGCTGAGTATCTATATCTAAGCTAGCAAAACACCTATGTATTTTRCAGATGTATTTCAGTGGGTTGTTCCAACTTCCATTATTTTAAGTACAAGAAATGCAGCTATCTATAGGCCTGCTCTATACTGGCCTTTTTTTTTTAATGCTATAAATACAATTTCTTAGGTAGMAAACCTTACATTTTGAGGAGCCAAAGCCATAATTTTCCCCCTTACTTATGGTACCTGTCTTGCAAACATTAATGATCTTCAGATGGAGGTTAGATGGTGATCTCAAACCATATTTATATGCAGCTTCTTGAAGAAATTAATGTAATATTGAAGATTTTTTTTGAAAAAAACGGTAGTGTAATACTCATTTTTTAAACCTAGTGGCTATGCAGAAGTTACACTTAGCCCTTTGCACTTGATATTTTCTTCATAAATCAGATGTTACTGCACAGCCAGTTCACATACATCAAACACATAATATAGAGTCATGGCCCAGAAAGGATACCTGGAATGGAAAGAAAACTCCCTTTTCCTATTTTTATTGATTCCTGTCATCAGAGAAAACTCAATAGTGTTGAGATGCACTCAGGTCTCAGTGCTATTAACTTTGCCTCATGGTTGCTATAATTATGAGGCACTAGCAGGGCAATCTCACACACTGAAGTAGTTAGACTGGAAATGGCAAGGCAGGAATCTGARAGCATCCTCTCACCCTCTGTGCTTTGAGTTAGCTCCTGCCCCCAACACCCACCATTAAACTCTAAGTTAACTATTGTGTCTTTGCAAATCAGGGTGCTCTAATTGCTTTTTTGCAAATTCTGGTTGCAGCTTATTTCCAATTTAGGTGTAAAAATAAGAATTTTCTGGATGCAGACTTGCCCCTGTATTTTGCTCACACAAAATTAGGCACGTCTAGGGATCAGGGCAGTGGCTTGAGCTGCACCCTGGCCTCATCCGGCACAACAGGCTGTTCAGAGCCAGAGATGTGTCTGCACAGTGTAGAAATCTGAATTGCCCTGTTCCAAAATCCTTCTCGCTCTGCTCCTGCTGTGCYCTCCTTTGCACTCGAAGTAATTTGGAGAGATGGAGAGGTTAGAGGTCTGTACTGTGAAGTGGTATTAGGGGCGGTTTGCAAGTCTCTGTTGTTGAGCACAGGGAGTTCAATGGAACACCATGTGCTATTCATTTATATTATACAAATTACTTTATATTTATTGTCTTCACTTTTCCTGTTACTTTTCCTGTTATAGCACAACAGGCAGAGCAAATAAATCTTTCTTCCTGAAATAAATAGCCATTTCCATCCTCTACAAATACAGCTTGAGKCAGTTTCTGCCCAGGCCCTCAGCAGTAAATGGTGCTCTGATTAGTTACTTGGCAGGGAGTTTTGGAGCAAAACCTTTCTTTTTCTTTTTTTTTTTTTTTCCCTGTAAATCTATATCCAGAGAAATCAAAAGTCATTTAGTTTAGGTCAACAGCAGAAATCAAAATATTTTAACAGATATAAGAGTATTATCAAGCCAAATAAAAATGTATGCTTGCCATTGCAAAATGTTTTGTTATCACATGTTTCAATAAAATAATTTTGGTGGGGTGGGAATATTCTAAAGAGCCAGTTTTGCCATGGGCTTTTTTTTTTTTTTTTTTTTTCGAAAAATGATGTCTGATCAATCTCGTAATCAAAAGACATATCAGCTAAGCTCTGACCTATCTTAGGAGAGGCTTCTCACCATAACAATATAGGACAGTTTGTTATGAGCCTGCATTTCTCTTGTAGGAATTATTCCATTTGGTATAAATAGTTATTCACTGAAAATGCTCTATGGGCTTCTCTGAAGTCAGATATAGCACAAGAGAGATGCAGGTGCTGGAATGTGATTTAGAAAGTGCATCCACATGAAGGGACAACTGCCCAAATTCAGTGCTCTGTTCCTGTGCACAGCACCATGGGTTTGGAAGGCTTAACCAGTGGCCATTTAAACTTGCAAAAATGCATGAAAAAATGGGAGCTTCTGTTGCATGCATGCAGCTAAAGATTTCAAAACTCCAAAGTGCAGTTTGCTAGTTCTTGAATTGTTTAGGAGCTTTAAAGCTCTTAAAATTGGTTAAAAGATCTTGGCCTATGTATTTAAGTCAGCTTCTACCTGTACAGAGTACTGATCAGATAATCCAATTCATCCTATTTTTAATGCTCATTCTGTAAGCCTCTAGAGCTGAATTTGAGTGTTATTCAGAACTTGAACTATCCCCTAAATCATTCATCTGACGTGAAAGCAAAAATCAATAGTCATTTTGGAAAAGTGCCCTTTCCTTCTGTGACCACCTTGATGGAACTAAGAACATTCATTCATATTCATGCTGCATTTCCAATACCACCACCTTATTTTTAGCAATACCAACTTAATCACAGAAGCCTATGGTGTGTAAAAAAAAAAATAAAGAGGAGTAACTAAATAAGTACACATTAATAAAGTTGGTCTAAAAACATCATGCAATTTGATGTGAGCTCCCAAAGGTTCTAGCTGCTTTATTACTCTGGGTAAAAACTTTTCAAGGACAAAACTGAATATTAAAATTGATTTTACAAACACATCCGTAGTATTTAATAAATATGAAGCAGCTGGAAAGAGAGTAGAACATGTTTCTGCTGAAACCCAGTGTATGTGTGGATGGATACATGGGTATGTATATGTACTTTCAGATGCAAATTTTTGTTTTATAAGAGATATTGACCTTTACCTAGGTATCCCTTGAGACAGAAACAGAAAACACAGTGTTGAAAAAGAGAGAGACAGGAAGACTTTCAAAGATTTGGGACACTGTTTTTGAGCTTCTAGTGAAGAGATACCGTATCCTTACTTTTTGAATAGAAATACTGAGTCCATTCCTTACTCTTAAGTGCTACTTTTGTCATAACTCCCSCAGTGACCTTGACCAGTCCATCTGAAATCTTAAGCCCACTCTTCCCCATCCATGTAATGGGGATAGTAATATTTGCATTCCATAATTCATGAGAGTATTATGACAATCATTTAACACTTGAAAAGTACTTTAAAGATTAGAATTCCGTAAAATAGTTGACTATTCAGTATTATTATTAAAGCAGAACCTCACTAATCCACRTGCATTATAATCCATCCCCAAATTGGCACTGTGTCCTCAGCTCTGAGTAAAGATTTAATAATAAGGCTGTTGAGCAAGTTCTTTTATTATGAAGGCTTAATTATTTTTACATAATATACTAGAATAGATTTACTAATATGGTATAAAGTGTAGATAATTACAGTTGAACTACAGTGACTAAAATAGATGAACAAACATTATCCTTGGTTTTATTCATGTAAACTGGCAAGCAGACTTAACAGCCAAAGAAGGGGAAAATCCCACCCACGGATCTTTTTCTAACCTTTTCTCTGTGGTTGTCTGTACTTCAGTTCATGATATCACAAGTTAAGCACGCAAGATAAACCATCGCTCGTGGTCTCCACAGCACCACTTTCTTCCTTCTTGCAACCCAGAAAAATGGGGAAAAAATGGTGCCCAGAGACCCTTGCTGTGTCTTTGCCCATTTTCTTGGGATGCAAGCCAAAAGGGGACTTTCTGATGGTGTCTAGTCTCCTGCCATTGAAGCCCACCATGTCCTAAAATCCCTCATCCATGAGGTGACACAGGTCCCCCCGTGTGTTCTGAGGAGGTTCCCAGTCAGCGTTAGCCTCCCTGCACTGGTGATGTTCCTGCGTGGGGTCAGCCTGCCCCTGCACATCTCCACACATGTACATGAACAGTATGAAGCACAACTCATTATTCCCTCTGCCTGGTCCACTGATTCTCATAATGAAGGTTTTGCAGTAGTTGCTCTAATTAATAAACTTCAAGGTATCTAAAATGCATCTCTTCAGCTGGGTGTAGGATGCCTCTAGCAGCATGTATTTCTCTGCAGGGAGCAGCTCCTCTGGCTGCGTTTGTAAATAGATAGTGATTCATGAGGGGTTAAACTTCATACTCTGTGGAAAGACCCCAAAATGCTGTGTCCATCTCTGGCCTGAAGTAAACAAGAACATTAAACTCTGTACCTCCAGATAAATTTTCCTGTCTAAAATTATCTGCTGAATCTGGATACAGGAGCTTTGCATTAATTTAGGTGATCTGTGTTTTCAAGGTACAAAAACACTTGCTTTTTAGCTCGCTTAAAATAATCCGGAAACAAAACTCAGCTATTTTAAGGACAAAAGTACAACTGTCAAAGGACAAGAATTTGTATAAAAGCACAACTACAAGCAGTGAGGCTGTATAAAAAAAGCTGTGTGAAAGATACGGTGCGATGATACCTAAATTAAACTAACAGAGCCTCTTACGACTCTGATCATTGCCGTGTCAACTTTGATGGGTCTAAATGGTCGTATAGAGAGGGATTTAAAAAAATATACCAGGCATGAGGGGAGAAGGGAAGCTCCTCTCACAGAGGCTGCTGCTCCGTGCCCGGCAGCAGCCAGGGGTTAGGAGAGCTCTTGGCCTCTCTCGGATTTCTTGGAGCTCCTTATTCTTAGCTTGGGAGAAAAAAAAAAAAACTCAGAAAATCAAATGCAATTTTAAATGTTAACAGCATGAGGTAGCTGTCACTCTCCAAGTGATGTACAACAAACGTGACCGTAGAGCTTATTATATTTTCTTTAGCTAGAGCTAAGCATATGCAACCCAGAATTTTAAACATCTGGGTTTTCTAATATTGTGCAGTTTGTGTTTACTCATTAAGAGCTGAATATTACAGTTCTACATTCACTTATTCGTTCAATTCCAACTCATTGCACAGTTTTCAGAGAAAATTACCTCTGCCTGCACAGGATATCAGAGGTGACCACAGACAGACCCAGCAGCGAGCCTGGTGCCAGGCTCAGCTCTGCAGCTTCACTATCCATTGCACTAGAGTCTAAAGAGAGCTTTTTAAGACACATCTTATGCTGCAGCTCACTCCTAATGTAGACAGGACTGGAATCGTTATTCATGAGTTTTGTAAACGGGGAAGCATATAAACCACATTAGATATATTGCTCATGATCCTGCTGATAGCATATATGAGAACTGTCAACACTCAGCCTTGGCTTAGGAAACCTTCCTAGCAGTGTTTTGTGTACAGTCAAAATGCTCTGAACTTATTAGTTGTTAACTACATCCTGCATATTATGAACATAGCCATAATAATAACATCTATTTATTAACCAGTCAGGATGTGATACCTACTGTTAGCACTCATTTTAGCTGTGATAATTAATAATCTCAATATTTAAGTTTAATTAAGTGCATAATATCTACATCTTAAATTATTCAGTCTATATAACATGTTTTTCATTAATACCACACATTCTATTAACATATTTATGAACGCCTTTTATAATTCAATGATGTGGTATAAGTCTATTAATAAAAACTAATTAAAAAGCCATTATCTATTTTAATTATACAGCAACTTGTAATATAGATTTCCCAGGCTTCACCCAGGCTCTGGGAGAAAAACTGAGGTTTCTGTAGCTTCTCTTCTACTGCTTGAACTTACAGAAAAAAAAATAAGGTCTTCTTGACTGAAGGACTGCAGTCCTATGACCTGAGTAGCTCTGGTCTGGTAGGTGGGATGCTCAGCATTTAAAAAAGGCTACCAAACTGCACACAGTGAATGATAATTTGTGGGAAGAGGAACATCATTCAAGACCAGCAGCCAGGCTGTCCATGCACTTAGTGCTGATGCAGGGCTGAGGAGATTGCTGCTTAGGATAAAAACACGGTACCCACTGCAGCTTTCTATTTCAGCTCCTTGCAGTATTGGTGAATAATCCTGTAACATCTGCATTAAGCTAATGCAAGGAAAAGTCAAATTTACCCTATCCACTCAAGGCAGTCATGATAATTTGCTTAAATATTTAATGGGTAGGACTGTTTATTAAATCCCTATCTGCTGGGAACAGTGGTAAAACAGGTCTTGCAGTGAATGATAAACTTTGTACTTATTGTCATCCAGCCTTGATTAAGATTCACAGCCAGATGACTATTAGTAAATTAAATAGTATCTGAAACAGATTCTGTTTTTAGTGTGGCTTTTCWTATTTTTTTTCCTTCTGCCATTCTGCAGTAGATTAAAGGATTATTTTTCTGCATAGAAAAAAATACCTTTTTTTATTCATGGTATTGTTGAGACAATGGTAAAATTATCTTAGTCCTGAGTAGAGAATTGTTGCAAGTTCTGTTTTATGTTGTTGGAGAGAGTCGAGTGATCCAGAACTCCATAAAGATCTCTTCCAAGTAAGATTTTTGAGTATTTTCCCCTTAATATATAAGTAAAGGATAAGATTAGGGGGAAAAAAACAGAAGAAAAAATGTGGAGRGGAAAACAGCTTCTGTGACAGAATAACTGATAATAACCTAGATCTATTTTTGTAAATTTATATGGCATACATGTCATTTTTGTGCCTAAAACCAACATTTTGCAGCCACAGACCTCTGTTACTATAGTGAAAGCATCACAAGAGCAGTGCTGAGGGGGAAATGCCCTCATGGCGAGTGACCAGATGAAGGATTGTATCACTGCAGAAACTGCCYGAATCATTTAGAGGTTGGTTAGCAGTGAGGATTTACAACAGGGATAAGAGCAGTGGAAGGCGAGTGGACTTCTTTTAGGCCAAGCAAAGAGTAATTTGTGAGAAAATGTTTGCTAAAACCATTGTAAAAGTTTGCAACCAAAACTCTGAGCAGCATGCAAGACACACAAAGTTCCCATCGCTGCTGACTTTCTTGGAGAGCCTGGCAGGAGAGCGAGAGGATGGGTTATCACAGCACGTCTGCATGGGGCTCACAGCCGAACAGAAGGTACCAAGAGCATTTCCAACTACCACGACCCCCCAGATTCATTTTCTTCACAAGAGCGCTGAATAGCTGGGCTGTAGCAGCTCCAGGATGAAAGATTCTTTAAATATCTGAAATATCCTTCCTTAAAGAGCTTTAAAGACAAGCTGCAGGAGGCCAGCACAATCAGGAACATCACAGGCAGGTCAAGCTGTAATGAGAAGGAGCCAACTGCATTGCTGGGATAGCACCACCAGAACTGGGTACTGGATACTCCCCAGGGGACAATTTGTCCCGTTTTCTTTATTAGCAACATCTGTAGGAGCTGTTTGCCACCTTCTGGCAGTACCGAATTTCAAACAAAAAAAGAAGTGAGGAAAAAAATATTGCACCATATTTTTTATTTAGTCAAAAACTCTTTGATTCCCTAGGAAAGTAATCTTGAGARAATACAAAAAGAGCTGCTGAGACATTTCGGGGAATATTTAACTTGTACTACTGAAAATGTTCCTAGATAAAATATATCAAAAGTAGGGTTCATTGTTTACATACTTTGGAAATTGAAAAGACAGTGAGATTTTATTTAAGTAATAAAATGTGAGAGCCACTTTTATTAATGACACTATTAAATATTAAAGAAATTATGGCTAATTTTCTCCAATGAGAAACCCGAAGTTCCTGATACACCACTAAGTAACTATTTAAAATGTCAATGCAAAAGGAGGGCCTAGTAACAAATCTGAAGCTTGGCAGAGCCATAAGCAGAGGAAGAATAGCTGTGACAGTACCTTTGATGTGCACCTTCCAAAGAAAACATAAGTATTGCAGCAATTTAAAAAAAAAATCAGTATGTTGAGCTCTTTCCTGTGGTGTAGTGCCCGGGCAATGCTAGGAATGGACAGGCACTCCTCTCTTTTTTGATTAACCATAAAACTGAAGTCTTTTTGGCTGGTACTTCACCAGCAAGCCGTGAGTAAGCACTGTATTCAGATAGAGGAGCAGGCTTTGAGTGAGGAGCAAGGAGATAGATGATAAAAACACCCTCATTTCTAGCCTGATGAAACCAAGAGAGCAAAGCAGACAATTCACATCTGTTGCCCTTCTGCCTTAAACAAAGAATCCTTAGGCAGAAGACTTGTACGCCTGATGTTTCCTCCTTGTCACTACTCCCATCCCAATGTCTGTGTTCATGCCTTACTTGTCCTGCTACATGCTGGAGATCTTACAGATGTGGTGTCTCTTACTCAGTTAACAATTTACTCCTTGCCTGGCAGTTGGGTGAAGCAGCTCTACATGAGTCATTTATGCACGTTAGGTAGGGAAGTGCCACCAAGTGCCACCAGCATGCGTGCTAGTAGATTATGAAAGCTAAAAGGCACCCATAAAATACCTACTAAATTACACCAAATCAGAAGCCATCACAGTGACAGATTATGCTGCAGCTTCYAGCTCATTTATCTTGTGTAAATTAATAGGTCAAGGGAGCTTTTCTCCCATCAGAGAAGGCAGGARGGCAGCTACGAGCCCCCAGCGAGGTGGGTGCTTTTGAAGACTCCGCTCTCCTGTAGCCAAGGTGATACCCATAGTGACAAAGTCAAATACATTTTTTTTCCGCATCCTCCTGAAATCTGTCCGGTAGCTTTGTCTAAATGTGGTCTCTTTCCCTCCTGTGTACAGTGTTGTGCAGTAGCAGCTCATGCTCTGTAAACAGCCCCTGTCTTCAGTCCCTCCCAGAGGGAAGGGGGAAAGGGAAAATATTGCCCTGTCTCTGGTTCAGTGTTTTAAGCTCTGTTTTAAGCTACTTTAGGCTAGCAGACACTAAAGTAGGTAATGTTCACATTTACTACCATATGTATTGCACAGAGCTTAAAAACTGAGGCAAAAAAATCAGTGTTTCAGACATGTTAATAAGCGTCTCCAAAATGTAGCTATGACCTCAGAACAAGCAGAGAGAGAAATCATTAGGGTAGTTGCTCTGACGAGTAAAATTATGCATTTTTCTCATGTTTATATTTGCTGTGGGAAAGCAATCATCTTAGTGATGGTTGAACAAGCCCAAATGAACCCTTGTGGCTTGAACACAGCTCTTAAAATGGCTTTTCTTTTGAGCAACAAATTACTTGCATTACTGCACTTTGCTCTACCCTGGCAATTTTGATACTTCCCCATAATGTTCAAACACTGGGGGAAGCAGGTTTCAGTACCCTCACATCAATATTCCCTTCACTAGGCAGGTACATTACAATAATGCCATGTTGATATTAATATTTACCGAGGTCAAAGGATGACTTTCTACATAATTTCCTTTCATTTAGAAGAGGCAGCAGGTTGGGCTGGGCTCGTTTCCATCTCCACTGACAGTGCTTAAGCTCCCAGACAMTCAATGGTCTCAAGTCCTTACACAAAAGATGTTTATTACCACAAAATACCAATTGTGTGGGATATTTTTTTTCTTGGCAGTGTTTTCCCTCAGCCCCAGGAGTTACATCTTGCATAGATACTGCCCCAGCAAGAAGGAGGCTTTTTGTGGGAGTGGGAAGAAAATCAGATAATGTCTATAGTATTGTGTGTTCCACATTCTAGATATAGATCAGCTAGTTTATAGAATTGCACCTGAGTGTCCCCTGAACAGCGGGATGTGGTCCTGGGTGCCCCGGAGGAGCAGCGAGCAGGGTTTGCCACCCTGTTTTTGAATGGCAGCCTTGACTTGTCCTCCTCCCACATGGACATGAGACGGTTGATTTCAGCAGGGTGGCCCACTTTGTACATACATTGTACATACTTTGTACRCAGGCAATCTCCTTACCTGAGAGCATCTTGCTGCTCCAGGCTCTCTAATACTTTTACTGGGATGCAGCTGATACTTCCCAAAGTGAGGAGCTGTCTTTGTAACTCCAAATGCTCTCAGAGCCTTGCAGGAGACCTGATGATGGCCCCATGGCCACTCACTGCTGCTCTCTGGAAAACACCATCTCAYGGGCAACTGGGAAAGAAAGGCTGTAATTAAGCCAAATGCATTGGCCAGCCTAGCTCAGGTGCCTCAGCAGTGCACAAAAGGCACAGTCACACAGATTCCCCCCTCAAAATCAGGCAGAAATGGCTTGGACCCAAGGAATGACCACTGCTTGGCATGCTAACCAACACAAGGCCTCRGGGACTGCAGCCCTAAAGAGCAGCCTCCAACCAGGCAGGGGCTGTTCTGCTACCCACCACCAGTGCTGCTGCACCAGGGCGGTGTAGCACTGCAGAGCAAAATTCAAGGAGAAGCCGATGGGAGCAAACGCTTTCTTACAGGCAAGCTCATAAGAGCTGATAACTCTGCACACATGARCCCTCCTTTTATGCTTTCTTGCTCAAGTGCCAAGCAGGGAGCAGATGGTCCATTACTCAGCCTTAACTGGAGGCTAAGAAAGTGTGATTTWWAAAAAAAAATAAAATGCAGTTGAGACCCTCAGCCCCATTTAGATTCTGAGCTCAAGTCTTAACCAGAACTTGTACTTTCTCTGCTCTCAAATGCTAATCCTTTCCACACATATGCTCATTATGCAGAAGCATATGACAAACACCATCTGGGAAAATAAATAGCTCTTCAGCTAACCGTGCTGCTCCCTTCTCTTGCGTCACCCACCTCACTATTGTCTGTCCTATTTTTATCCGCAAAACAGCAAATCACTCAATCAAGCTATTTACTTAAGTGTGCCGTCTCAGTCAAACAAGCTGCAGCTCCCAGGCTAGGGAGCAAAACCCATTTTGCTTTTCAAGRTAATGTGCATCCTCATGATAATTTGAAAGTGGCCATTTCTCTCAGAAAAATAGCTGTGGCTTTTAAAGGGCGGTTCACATCAGTGAGGGATTCTGGTACTGACCCGCAGGTGCCCACGTTTGCCTTCCAGCTAGAAGGTTATATTTTCCTCCCCCTGAAATATGCGGCTCTTGCCACTGGTTCCACCTCGTTTCCATGGATCCCGGAGCCGGTCCTTCATCTCTGACAGATTATTGCTCATGCCGTTCAGAGCCGTGCAGTGGTGCTAAATAGGGAATGACATTAGCCAAGTTCAATGATTTCGCTAACCTCAAAGCAGAGCGAGTAGGGATAGGAGCCGAGCTGTCATTAGTCATGATGAATTCGTTGCCTGCCTGCATGTTAATCAAAAGAAATGGACATGAGAGGCAGAGGCATTTGGGGACCACCACAGAATATTCTGTTTTTCACCAGTGGATTGGGAAAATCGTCACAACTCAGCAAAGGAGGTGCCTATTTAGATAAATTAAACAAGATCAGCACAATTCAACCATATTCTGCTGGAGCTCAGTAGCAAGGAGATATTCAAAGTGCAGAGGCGAGACATTTGGGGCTGCATCGTGTTGTATATATAAAGTCAGGGCTCTGTAAGTACTTGGCAAGAGTTGTGAGGCCATAAACACAGCAATATTACATCTGTTCAGAAAAAAAGCGTGATCMAGAATTCAGTGATGACCTTATCTGAGCTACAAATTCTTGTCAATTACTGTATGTTTTTGTAGGGACATATTTAGTGGATGGCAGAAAGGCCTTCTCATTTGTCCTCAGAGAGAGCGCGGACATAGCCTGGCTAAGAAATTCATTATACAGCTACAAAAGAGGGAATTTGATTTTGAGAGGACGTGTCTTTATTATTTTAACAGTAATTTTAACATAAACAGAGAAAACCAGAATCTGTTTGAGAAAAAGATGGAGGATTCCAGCACTAGTTGTGCAGCTCTGGCTTCTCCCGAACACGTTTTTTTGGCGGGAGGGGAGGACGGTGTTTTTGTTTTCCCCCACCTCGGCTCCCCTGGGAGTATCACCTCGCTCCAGGCTGCCGCGTTTAGGTCCCGCGGGAGTTTTGGGTCTGGCTGTGGCTCGGGTGGAGGTGCATGTGCCACGGTCCCGTGGGACGTCGCGCGCCCGCTAACTCCCTTCTCCTTGTCGTTGCAACAGACGAACCAAACGCCTGGAGTGCTCCCTCTGCCACCTCCCCAGGTCTGCCGGAAGTAGCTCTTTCCCTCGACGACATAATCTCACCATTATCTTCATCACATATAGCCCCACCCTCTGACCCTTCTCACCAGATAAGCCCGGAGCCAACATGGGATATCAAGAGGGAACACGATGTAAGAAAACCAAAGGAGCTTTCGGTGAACGGTCACAAAAAGAAAAGGTTAGGAGAGCAAAGAGAAAGGTCAGCAAGTCCTAAGAAGGTAGACAGGTCAAAGCATGAAGAGGCTTCTTGGAAAGGATATGCGGAAGGCAAAAATAAGACCACTGATGGTGGCAGGCCCACCTCGGAAAGCAAAGCGGTGGGACAAAGCGGTATGATCGAGGCGGGCGCAAGAGAGCACGTGTGTGCTGGAACCAGTGATGAACGGTTTGGGAGGCTGAGGAAGCCGGATAGCAAGAGAGGAGGATCTCTCAGCAAACAGGAAGATCACAAATCCGGAAATACCAGTGAGAAGAAGTCAGCTGCAGCATCTGACCACGTCAGGCTCGACACAGGTGCTGCCAAGACGTATGGTAGCAACCGCTGCAGCTCGCCTGGAAACGATACGGACCACAGCCAGAGGGACCCTGACGGGAAACCCAGCGAGTTCCCCAGGAAGGGACATCTCCACTCCATCAACGCGCGCAGCACCAACACCACAGTTCGAAAGGCAACTGTCTCCCCAGGACCATGGAAAATCCCTGGCTCTGACAAGCTACCTAGCGTTCTGAAGTCTGGTACTTCTGCCATGAGCAGATAAACCAGGGACTGTTGCCCTCTAACTGTCTCAGATTGACGCAGAACATTCTTCTTAGTTTTTGTCTCACATTGATTTATTTTAATTTATTTTTAACTATCACACATATACACAAAGCATTGAGGAATGARAACATTAGTGTGTAATTCCATGACAATGTGCACAGTATCTAATAAGTTCAAAAGCATATAGTCAACACGGAGATTTAAAATCGACCCTAAAGTCCCAGTTCCATTTTAGGGACTTTGGCAGCTATGGAAGAAACCAAAACAAAAATGAAGGACAGTACATCAGAGAAGGATAGTGCAGTGTAGCTTTAGCATTTTTTTCCACTGCATGAAGGACTTGGATTTCATTCAAACTTTATATCAAGAAACTGGAACAAGTTAGAGCAATCACAAACTGGAACATCGCCTTAAATAAAACTGCACGGAGCAAGCTGAAATCGAGAAAGGATCTTTTCATGGAGCTAAAATGTTGTAAATAAATTGTTCTCAACATATCTAGACAGGGGTTAAAGGGTTTCTTTGAAGCATTTGGAACTGTACACCCATGACATGTCTCCACTGTTAACACTTTGAGATAGTCCACATGATACCCAGTAGCGTAGGTCACTGGGAGCTACGGGAGGCGTTGGGAATCCAGTGGATTAGTTTCTGTGATCCCATTTCTACTGCCATTTTTGTGAACAAACCATATTTCTGTACATTGGAAAGGAGTTAGGGTGGAGTTGTATTTGCAAATTATTCCGAAGAGCAATTTACTACAGGTTCCCCGAGCAGCGCTGGGCCGCACGCCAACCCACTGGTCAGGCTCAAATGCCGACACGTGCAAGGCCCTTACAGCGAAAGGAAGGTTGCTGAAGAGAAAAAGCTGCAGTTTCCTTAAGGAAAGGCCTTTCCCTCCTGCAGAAAATGACAGCGTCACCACCTATCAACAGTGCTATGTTTCACACCCMTCTGTGTTTCGTTCGGGTACTTCTGCATCCCCTTCCCTCGGTCTCGCAGAGCAGGCGCCTCTAAGGCACACGTTAACACTAATTAGACTGGTTTCTGAAATACAGTGTTTGGTGTCCTCATTCAGTAAATTTTGCAAAATGGTTCCCGTTTTAGCATTTCTTCCTTATCTCCATCTCTTTTTATTTCTYAATATTTTTATTTTATTTTGGTGTTTTTTATTTTCATCTTTCTTGCTTGTCTGTTTTGAATTTCAAGCCTTAAGTGCCAGGTAAACATTCCAGTCTGCCTTCACAGGAAATAATTCCCAGGTCAGTCAGTCAGTCATCCTGTTTCTAAAAGATGCCTGTGTGTATGTGTAGGTGTGCATATGCTTCTTTGTCCGTCGATATTAAAACAAAATCCTGGGCAATAATACATTGATAATCTAAAAAATAAAATAAATAAATAAAGCTAAAGTACTGTCAAAAATCCATATTTCAAAATATTGTGCTCTAGCAATCTTAGTTCTTCATATGCTCTGCTCAAAAATTAGATTGAGATTGGCTTCGTTCCAAGAAATTTGCACATTACTGTATGTCTCAAACATTGCACTGGACTGAGAAATTTGTAGGCATGTTTCTTCCTGTCCAATTATTTGAAAAGCCTCAAGTAAAGGATTTTGCAGCTTTCAAATATTTTTTTTTAATGAAAAGCTCCATTTATAATTTCTAAAAAAGCACAAGTCCATGTAGCTGTTTACAAAAATCTTATTTAATGAAAAAAAAAAAAATCTTTATCCCCTGAACTAGAATCGAGTATAATTTGCCATTAATTTATTGAATCTGATTTTGGACAATGCTTCTGTAGTKTAGATGCACGTCCCAGTACCTTATTTTTATGTATAAAGAAAGCAAACATTGAAATCTGAAAAAACAGTTGAGATTATGCTTGCATAAACTCTAATTTGCACAGTTCACAGCTACTCCTTGTGCAGTAATTGCTTTATGCGGCTGTAATCGATAACCTGTGAAGACAGCACATCATCTAAATCCCATTCCAAATAATATTTCTGTGTAGTGTTAGCTGTGAATTTACCCTGTACAGCTCTATCTCTATAAATATAATTCCATGTATTAATAGTCACAGAAAGGCTGTAAGTGAGCAACTATTTTTATGAAACGCACCACTATGGATAAATTAACTTTTACAGAAATCTTGTTTACTGTATGATATTCTAAACCACTGTCAAATAAAATATATATCCAAAAATCTTTTTTTTTCCAATTGTATATAGTCTGTGCTAAGAAATAACTATTTGCATGCTACATTAAGGAAAGAGAAAGCTCCATTTTGATGTCTTACTCCAAARAAGATTAGTTTTTATGAATTGGCATTTAGGTAGTCATATGAATTCTGTAGAGTCAAGGTAAGGTGTATGAAGCTATGAAGGTGCCAAGAAATCATCTTTTGGTTAAGAAGACTGAACTTTTGTTTTCCTTCCAGGATGATGAACTACAGGAAGGCAGGGCGGCCAGGCACACTGGCCTGGAGGACAAATTCTGTGCATACACGATAGGTACAGAAGGGAATTTGGCAGCTCAGGTCATCGAGAGGCTTGTTTACAAGCTGAGTGAAGGGGGAATCATTTGATTTCCAATTTAGCTCACAGAAACAATGCCTCAGAAAGCATCAGGAGGATGTCAGAGTGTTTGTAACCRGACGGCCTGCTTTGGGGTCTAATTCATCTCTCATTGAACACGGTGGCAAAGACCTCATTACCTTCAGCCTCCCCTTTGCAGACAGAGTTAACTGTGCTGGCTGGAAAGCCACTAGCATTTTTCACACAATTTTGACATTTTTTTAAATAAATCTCTTTTTTTTTCATTAAAAAAGGTTTTATTTAAAAAAAAATTAAGTCTGCCTTCAGACATGGTGTCAGTTTCCACAAAACCTCATTTTTCACCAGATGGACATTGCTCAAGAACAACTCCAGCCGGAGAACTAGTGGCGTTGGTCTTCATTGCAATAAAGATAAATCTGAAATGTTGCTAATACTCCAAAAACAGGTGCTGTCTTTCGAATTGCTACCACTTCTATGGCCAGAAATCCATGGACAGGCCTGATACTAGCCCAGTCGTATCACTGCAAAGAGTGCTGAAGCAGTGTGACCTCACCACTACATCACTCTGCCCAGTCCAATCTTTTCTATTATATTAACAACATGTCCTTTCCCCTTTGGACAGCATGGGCATAGTAAGATAGCCTGGGCTGCTTTGAGCTCTAAGTATGGCTGTTTGTGGTCAGCTTCCACCCGATGGGCAGCCTGCCCTCTTCGTCACGTTTCTCATCTTCACTCATCTGCTTCAGCCTGATTTGCACCAGCTCTAGTGAACGTTTGCTCTGCAAGTTTCGACTCCTCTACATCCCAGCTACCCTCCGCACCATCATCAAGTCTGTCCTGAATTTTACCTTTTCTTTCACAGCAGTTCTGTTCTTAATCCTTTCTCTTACATACCTTTTTCAGACTGTCTTTGCGTGGATCGGTGCTTTAATTCTCTTATTTTTCCCTCTGAACTTTGTCTTTCTGTTTTTCCTCTCTCTGTTTGGCCATTTCTCACCAGCTGACATCACTTACGACTAGCTCAGCCCCTGTCCYACATATATCAGCAGTTCCCTGTTATACACCTCTGAGCAGTTGCTTGCACTTGCCAAGTCATTAATTTACTCCTGCGTGTCATGTAAATATAGAGACATGCCTTGAAGTCGGGTCCATCATCTGCCTTTGGCCTCCTGCTATAGGGAAACCAGCAGCAGTGACTGATTAGACAAACTGGCCCCACGTGCTGCCAGTAGCTCTGCTTTGCAAGTAAGACTAGCGCTGTCATCTTCAATGCTGTTATAGCTGAATGTCTGCACTGATAATGAGCAAGCGTTCAGGCTGTTTCTTGGGGCTGAAACGTGCTACGATCCCTACTGGAAGTTTCCAGACTCATTCTAAAACGGCATTTGGGGAGGCAGAGCTTCAGGCACAGTTGTGTCTCATCCACGGTGCTCCCTCTGTGCACCAAGGTTGTGGTAGMAACCCAAGGCTAGAGCTACAGGGTGGATACCAAGTATGGACACCTCAGCTAAGGGGCAACCTGTCCTCCRTGCTTCTCTGTGCTCCTAGGGAAGCAGTGGTGTGAAGGGGAAGAGGGTCTTGGTCCTTGTCGTGGAGTTCAAAGTTGGAGAGGGCTTTGGACTTTCCCGGGGATGAGAGTCCACTTTTATAAGTCTCCTTATTTTCTTACATCCCCCTAACTCCTAGGATCTTTTCCATAATTGTTGCTAAAAATGCCACACAGGCAGCTCAGGTTGCCTGGTTTCATATCTGATCCCGAACTTGTGGAGAACTGCCATGACTCCCTCCCCAATCTGTTGGTCTCAAGGTTCCCCAAGGCTGGGAAGTCACATCAGAGCCAAGCAACACCTTCATCTTCATGACTGTCATAGAAAGTTTTTCCAAAGAGCATATATTCCTGAAGGAAAATCCAGCACCACCTGAACAGAGATGGGTGTTCATGAGCACAATCTGGACAGAGGGTGTCCATCAGAGGACACTAACACCTCCAAAACCCAGACCCTCTCCCTGGTGAATGCACAGGACTGAGCTGTCCTCTGGAGGCTCTTCCCATGGCTCAAATGGAGTCCTACAGACCCTGCATGGACCCTCCTGGAGCCAGGCGCTTGCACAGACACTCCGAATCTGGCCTTTTTGCTCAAGGGTATTTATTATGGTCTATCTAACAGCAATGACATGATCTCACATTTATCTCTATGGCCGTTACCTAAACTCAGAGTGATCTTTAGCAAATATATCATCAAGACACAGTAACATAGGCAATTCCTCTGAGTTATGACCCATGTAAAAATGATGTTCCGTCCTCTCCTGCCTTTACCGCCTCCACGGCAATAAGTCACTTGGGCATTGCAATTAATCGATACAGAAAGTTGTGCTTGYGAGGTACAAATATATCTCTTTTAAACAGCTGGGGGGACACTGGCCATCAAATACGCAGTCACAGGCTGACAGCAACACCTTTACCTCCCRTTCCCTTAAGTCCATGTCTGGTCTGGGCTGTCTGTGCCAGGAAAAAACACCCAAAAGGTGCAGACAGATCCAGGGAGCTGCGGCCCTGCCGCACACAGATGAATTGCTCCAAGTGTTTGAAAGGGGAGTCTGAAAGAAGGGGAAACGAGGGGGCTTCTCGCTGCCGACCAGCACRGGAGCCGCGGGCTGTGGGAAGGAGCAGCGGCTGCGGAGCGGTGGCTCCCACAGGACGGAGGCCACGGAGCTGCCGCCGGCTCCCCCTGTGCYCCTGGGAAATGAGGGTGATGCTGCCTGAGGAGCCAGTTTTGCCGGGGTTTTTGCACTGCTTTCCCAACACCACACACACACTCGTTTTTAACCAGTGTTTCTGCATTGCTCTTTGCTCCAAAGTAGCAAAAAGCAACAAAACCAGCCCAAAAGAGCCCTCACTGGCACCTGCCCGCAGCAGATTTGCTCGCTGCACTGAAGTTTCCAGTCATGCATATGCATGAAGTTMATGAATTTTGGTGCTTGTGCTTTCCCAAATGAATAAATAAGTAGGATAAGAGATTCAACTAAAACGTAAAAAAAAAAAAAAAGAATATTATTGTAGTCTATAAGCCTGAAAAATTGTTCACCTGCCTCCAAACTAGCAAGCACAAAGAGCCTCACTGAAGTAGCTGTCCACCTAATTCTGCAGAACAATCAAGCCTTTCCTTGCACAGGGCTCCCCTGTACTAAACACCTACCCCAATTAGCAGTTCGCGCGCACCAAAAGGTTTTAAAACGCCAGCGCGTCAGGCAGCAGGGAGCACTGCAGAGCATGAGGTCCTGAGGACCTGCAAGTCGTGCAAGTCGCACAGCACAAATAGGCGCGCGTATCGCTCCCAAAGGAGCCCTGCCTCCGTGCCCCGGCGTGGTGCCGCTTTGCGGGGTGCTGTGCAGTGAGGACACATCCGGAGTGACATTTTGCTGGGTGCAGCAGGACACACAGCTCCCTCAGGCAGCCCCACAAATCCCCAGATGCTGTTTTGGGGTAGATCCCAGGCTGCTGATTGATTTTCATTTTTTTTCAATATTCGCTGATCTACACTGAGGTGCTATTCCCCAGGGAGAGCAGCTTGAGCAGTATTGCTGCCCTGCCTGAGCATSCCAACCTACGAGCTGTTCCTCACACTTCAGAAAACCAGGAGCGCTGCCTTCCTACCACAGGCTCTGCATATGAAGAGCTCTGGAGGATCAGCAGCCTCCTTCCCTGTGGGCTGATTCCCCAGCAACCTCCATATAATTTCTCTCTCTCTTCTCCTCCCCTTTCTTTTTCCTTTATATTGAACTTTTTTATTCATGCTGGCATTCAAATGCAAATACAGCCCAAATTGATCCCTCCATACCCTTGGTCCCCTTAGTTTAGCAAGTATGTCCTAATGATTTTAAAGGTCCATTGCATTTTCRCTGCATTAACATCTCCCTGACTTTAAAATAAATGCAAAAGAGTCAATTGTTACCACTTTTTTTTTCTAAGGCTGATTGTTAAACTGTCTTACAAATTAGGTAACAACTACTCGTAACTTCAGCCCCACTTGTATTTCACAGCCGCTGCTCAGGGCATCTCCATGGCCCAGGCAGAGGTGGAGGCCACAGCACAAGGCGCTTCCATGGGCAGACCTAGCAACAGCTCATCTCTCCAGCTTTATGAGATCTGCATGGTGCTGCAGCGCCCAGCAGGGCTTCACAAGGTGCAGCAAGATACCAGCAAGGACCCAAGCGATGGGCCTGGAGCTGTTGGAGGAGTCAGTGTGGCCTGGAGCTGTCAGAGGAGTCAGTGTGGCCTGGAGCTGTCGGAGGGATCAGTGTGGCCTGGAGCTGTCGGAGGAGTCAGTGTGGCCTGGAGCTGTCGGAGGGGTCAGTGTGGGCTGGAGCTGTCGGAGGGATCAGTGTGGCCTGGAGCTGTCAGAGGGGTCAGTGTGGGCTGCCATCAGAGCACTCGCTGTTTGCTCTTAGTCAGAGCTTACCACCTTGATGTTCAAGCTCTACTGTGCAGGACCACCACCTTGCTCATAGAGCCACTGAGGTCCAAGGGGAGCAAATCTGGGGAACCTCARGAAGCCCAGGAAGTGTGGGTTAGATGAGAGGACAGTGAGGCAGATTGAGAACTGGCTGGATGGCAGAGCTCAGTGTCGTGATAAATGGGGCCGAGTCCAGTTGGAGGCCAGTGGCCAGTGGTGTCCCGCAGGGGTCAGTGCTGGGCCCGGTGCTGTTCCGCTTGTTCCTCAATGACCTGGACGAGGGCACGGAATGCACCCTGAGCAAGTTTGCAGATGACACCAAGCTGGGTGGAGTGGCCGACACTCCGGAGGGCTGTGCTGCYATCCAGAGGGACCTGGACAGGCTGGAGAGTTGGGCAGAGAGGAACCTCGTGAGGGTCAACAAGGACAAGTGCAGGGTCCTGCAAGACAGAGTGGTATGAGCTGTACAAGAGCTGCACAGCAGCAGCAATTGCACTGGCACTCAGCCACTGCAGCCTGAGAAYGGTGGACAGGAATCTTTCTTTGTAGCTTATGTTAAAATCACAGTCAGAGAAACAAAAGGATGCTTAGTGTAATATGAAGTTTTAAGTGCCCCCTAATCTTAATGGCTTTGCTAATTCCCTTCCCTTGTATCCAGGAAGAGCCATGGGGCACTGAGGAGCCAGCCCATCCATGGCCAGTTTTTATATGATATAAAAATAATTGGAGGTGCTTTGTGGGGAAGGGGAAAAAGTAGTTAGCAGAAGCGGATGGCTGCTCACGCTCTGGGAGCCCAGCCTGTGCCCTGGAAAACACCACAGAGGCACACACACATATCTGAAAGAAGGAGAAAAAATCACTGTTTCTGGTGCTGACTCTTACTCTCGGTCTCATTGCTGGAAAGAGGCAAACACGAAGTGTGATCTCAGTGGCAAGCGCAGCCCGCGGCAGACTTGCTGCTGGGCTGTTTAAGCCCGTGCTGTTGACCGCTCCTCTGACTGTAGCCTCCCAGCAGTGGTGCTTTGGACAGCTGAAACAGGCCTTTTCTAAGTCAAAACACAGACAGAAAAAGCAATAAAATGGTGGAAAGGAAGCAGGGACGGGCAAGGGGAAGTTGATGGCAGAAATACAAGTCTCAAAGCACAGGAGATCGCAGGTCTCAGAGGTAGGGCTGGTRTTTTAATCTGAGCAGCTGAAAAGCCTTAGACCCTGAAGCTCTTCCCTGTGCAGGGACAGGTCACCCAGGCCGTTCGGTCCTGCTCCACGGCAGCACAGCTCGGGATACAGCTGCTTGGGAGCTGCATGACCTGCTGAGCTCAGAGACCAGACAAGAGGACAGGGAGCCTCTGAAACGGCCCCAAAAGGACGTCTCTTTCACCCTCCTGGCCACCTCATGCCAGCTCCTCATGGCCACCTCAGTTTGGGAGCCACCTCCACGAGGGTGGATGCAGAGCACCCTCCTGTTCCAGAGCATAGAATAGGAACTTTCCAGTGCTGCAGTCTGTGCCCTGCCAGAACAGGTCCCCAACACAACTCCATGCTCATGACTTGTCCTCAGGCAAGAAGAACCTTAAAGCRCAGAGGAAGGTGAAGGTGGGACATGAGCAAGGCAGGACCATTCCCACAGTGCTGACATCCAACGCAGACATCCCTGCAACCAGGCACCAAGGCCTGGGCTTCTTATCCATGCAAAATATTAAGACAGAAGCCTTTCATCTGCCCAGTAATTTGAGGCACTTACTCGGTATACATGAAATCACAAGAGAGATCAAATCAAYCCTGAAAAAAAATTAAACTTTGACTCTCCTTTCCCATTGCAGTCACAGCTACTGGATTTTCTGGCATAGCTCTACTGAAGCTCTTCTATTCCATATAAATAAGCAAGTATTTATAGGTAAGAGAAAACTGACTTTCTAACTCGGCGTTGATCTCCTGAGCTTTAGCAGTAAGCCTAACTAGAAAATACAATCACATTTTCTACTGAGGTCTTTCAGAAGAGAAGTGATTCACCAGTATAATAAAGATGATAATACATTAAAAGAAAATGTTGTCCTGTAAGGCATAAATAATATGTATATAGTCACAGCATTCCTATGATTAATTCATATCACACCAATTTAAACACACAAAGTATTGTAAATTATTTTTATGTATGTGACCTTAGGTAACCACCAGACATTTTATGTCAGATGGAATCAAGGCATGAAATTGCAGCAAAAAGCTGATACAAAAGAGGGAAAAAAACACCCACTAAGTTTTAAGAATTCCAGTCACAGAAGCACAGTTGCACAGGCTGACCTACAACCTAAGGACCCAGTGGATATAGATCCATAAACAGCAAAGAAAATTACGATACAGAAATTCATAAAAAATAGTATGAAAAAGAAGATATAAAAAAGCACTCAAACTCTTGAATTTTCAGCAGAGAAGAAATAGATACCACCCCCAAGCTGATATCTGCTCTGCCTCACACTGAGGTCAACTTCACAGAAATAAGTCCTTTTCAACCAATAAGATTTCTACCCTCAACTCTTGGTGTTCGTTATGCAATGCCTTTTTTAATGAGCTGTTCCACTTTGGAAGAGACTTTTTTTTTTGAGTTCTGTTTCCACAGCATTACAGTGGACTGTTTCCTGGTGCATCACCGTCGAAGCAACATGGCCTGAATCAATATAGGGTTTCAGTAATTGATGGGTGCAGCCGGGACCCCTGAGAGAGCACAAGCGTAGGGTGATAGCAGCAGCCTTGTGAGTACAGACACAAGATGACACCMGCTTGTCCCAAGGTTACACACAAGCTTACAGCCAGGTTATGTCACACACAAGCAATCGATTAGTGCTCCCAAAAGGAATGCAATCCCCAAACCGGGAAGAATCATCTCTAGGGCACAGTGAAGAATGTAGTTGGTGCATGAAACTTCCCATATGGCATGAAAACTATAAGGTAGCAAGAGGACAAAAAAAGACAGTTGGCAAAAACAGGCTCAATGGAAGTATAGAGAGGAAGTGTTTTTCCAGCACTATCATCCCTTGGTTGAGGACTCTGCACATGATGTGCATTGCTGTCCACTGCTGCACATCTGCTGTGGGTCCTTCTCCAGTAGAGAAGGAGCACCACTCTCTGATGTGTCACTGTCTGCAATACACCAGTCACCTCCACAGCATCATCTTGGACAATGTCACTGGCTTAAGGAAATGGGGATTTTTAAGAGCAGTGTATGTGTGTATGTCCACATGGGCGTGCGGGTGATTGAAGTTTCCACCTTGACACAGTGGAACGGCAGCACTGAGATTAATTCAGATTCACAGCTAGTAGATTGAACATAAGTCCTCATTCCCTGGAAACATTTACGCAATATGGTACAAGTCACACTTAGAGTAGCAGTAGTAGCCCGGGGACTATGCAGATAAATCCCAATTCCAAACCTTGGTCCAGAGTCCATCAGAAGACCAGTGCCAAGCAAGATTCATCCTAGCTTAGCTTAACTATCTATGTTATTGTTACTCCTACAATCCTTTTTTTTGCCAGCGCAGAAGACAAATAAATTTACAAAGAGACTCATTTGACATGAGAGAAATTGGGGGTTGAGTTGGGGCTACTATTTAAGCACTATAATATCTGTGTATAACATCCCCCTAGGGACAGTCAGTGCAGGAGTCCAGCACTGCAAGCCCAAGAAGTGTGAGGCAACCTAAAGGATGGCACCATTGCTAAAGGATTAAGGAGGTGACCAGGCTCTTTTAGGAACGAGGACCTCGCTATCCAGAAAGTCCCCCTGTAACAAAACTCTGGCACCTTCCACTAACCTTCCCATGCTGCATGCACAGCTTTGCTTCCATTGCCTCAGTCCTTTGCAGCTGAACATATGTGCAGCGCTCAGAAAAGGAAAGTAAATAATCATGGATGTCACAGGTTTATGAGAACAAATATTTCACAGTGCATCTAACTAGCAAGTAATTGCTAATGTGCTTGCAATGGTGTCATATTGATAGCTCAAAGTCCCTTCCAGAAGTTTGCATTTGCAAGGCAGATCTTGCATCCTCTTCCCAACAAGGTGGTTGTTGACTAATTTCTGACAGTTCTCAATCACAGTTTCCTTCRGAGTGTAATTCCAGCATGGACTATGGCAGATCCTGCCTTTCAGGTGCTTGTACTACAGCCCATGAGTGCATCTGTCCTGGGTACATAGTGTAAGATCCCAGCTGCCACCAACTCGGGCTTAATTTTCCTTGCTTCTGGCAGAGCTACCGAATTACTCCATTTTGTCTACTTTTCCCCCAAGTTTTCTTTATGATGATCTTTTTAGTTTTTTGGGTTTTTTTAAGTATTCTTTAAAAATGTAGCCCCAGGCCTCTCAAGGAGAAGGGAGTAGCTCCTTACTGAAAATGGAGGAAATCAATAGTTGGGTGCTCCCTTCTTTCTCTGGGGACACAGGCAGAGGCAGGAAGTTTCTCTAACTCTTTACACGTGTGATAAATGATGAGAAAAAGAAAATGTGAACAAGAACTTCCCTGCTGAGGTAGGAGAGGGCAGAGAGGATCTCTGCATGCACATGGACGTTCACATGTGTGAACACGTGTACACGTGTGTGTACACACACATACACACCCCACTTATGTGTGTACACACATACACACACACTCCCCAAGAGTCATGCAAACAGCTCTGGCCACTGGGAGGTTTGCCAGTAAAGCCTATATAGCTCTACTGGGGCACGAAGCTCTCTCATACTGGGATTATGTTGGCTTTGTATCATGAAACATGCTATTGCATTTGACAGCTTTCTTCTTAAGTCAATCGTGTGCTTTTAGCTATAGTTTTTAATATATTATATATATAATATAATATAATATAATATAATATAATATAATATAATATAATATAATATAATATAATATAATATAATATAATATAATTATTATAATTTTGTATTATAATATATAATCTATATAATATATATTATATTTATATTATATAAATAGTTTTTCTATTCTCAAGGAAGTAAAGGGTAATCCCCATGAAACAAGGAAGTGAGCAAGGATGCTTGGGAAGCACTGTCTATATCCTGCCTGAGTCTCAGGATACTCCTAACTTCCTGGCTTTTCCAAAAGATGGTTAGGAGATGATTACGAGACAAAGCAATCAGAGGAGCTAATTTCCCTGCACTATTCAATACCTTTGAAAGAAGAGTTTAATACTAAGTTCATGATATGCTGAGCATCTTAGCTGAACTATTTCTGTTTATTCTGTCCCAGTCAGGATTTTTCTATTTCACAAAATACAGAAGGTAGCACTATCAAGTCTGCAGTTAGAGTACATGAGGGAGTTTACAGCTTGTTTTGACATTCAGTTGCTACCAAATAGGCAACATAAAGGATATTGTACAAGTCAGAGCACACCAGAGGTAATTTTCTCATGTACTATTTCTATCCCATAGCTAGATAGCCTAACTCGCTGTGTTTGTAGCACGGGGATTTTGAGAATTGGAATTTGAAAGGGTTTTTTTTTTTTTCTCAAGCTCTTGTATCAAGCACAGAATTTCTATTTCCTTCTAAAATTTCCTCCATGGAAGAGCAGACTCTTTGAACTGAACAAGCCTTTAGTTGTCTCCAACGCATAAAATGATGGCAGACAGAAATTAGGGATGAAMAACATCCCAAAACTGGCATGACCTCAAATTACAGAAGGTTAATAAATCACTTCAGATGTAAATCTCTGCCTGCTCTCATCTTGAGTCCTGAGTACCTTTAATCATGTAGCTTAATGGAAGTTCTGATGATCAAAGACRGTAACTGCTGGTGGAGTGAAACTGCAAGTTGGAGAGACAGCCGGCACCCAAGGTTTGGGCTGTTCTACAGGAAAYGCTTTGAAAATTCAGCCTCTCAGAAAACTGTAAAATGTGACAAGGTGATGGAAAAGCGTCCACTGTTCAACAGAAGATCTAACAGCTTGTAAAGCCCAGCCCAGGCGGTCCAGGTTGGAGCTCAGAAKACCACGTGCAGCCCTAGGAGAGCGTGAGAAGCCACTGAGCGGCCACGGTCCCCAGGTCTGCCCTGAAATGTTGGCAGGCCTCAGGCAGAGCTGCTGGCGCTGGCACCGGTCACCAGCCTCGGTCCAGCTCCACAAGAACATCCAGCATAAAGCAAAGCCAAGTCCCACAAAACTCAGATACACAASGAAAAACATGAGTTTTTTTGAAGTCTTGCTGAGGAACTTGAAGGTYGTTGCAGCACTAGCATCCTAATGACATTGTCTCGCACCAGCCATCTCCAAAAGCTGCACAGGGCTGCTGCATCTGAGGCGCTCGCGTTTTTCCTATTTGCCTCTCCAGAATCCTTCCAGTGGCAACATCTGGTTGTCACGGTTTGATCCCTGTTTATTAGCATAATTGCAGACAGTCATTATAACACGCTCATTTTAGGGACATCGCTCGCAGGTTTGCCTGTCCCTCGAAGCACAGGAAGCCTCTAAAGAAGTGAATAGACATTTTTTGTTTCATTCGCCCTTACAAGAACAAGAGGTTTTATAGAATTCATARTCATATCAATCAAAGCAAATTCCCTATGATATATAAATGAAACCGAGGCTCCACTGAAATCAAACATAAACCTCTGCTTTCCAGGCGGATGGAATTTCACACAGCAAGCGGAGGGTAAATCGAAAGCCATTCCCAGGTTATTACAGCAGATGAGGAACCAGCCCCGTCAAGCAYCAGGCACCCGGGCAGTGAAGCCTCCTGCTAGCAAGCCGAGAGGCCAAAACCTGGACCTCAGCCCCGTGCTGCCTCTCTCCAAACCCATGAGTAATTCTTGCGTATTGAGGGTGATTTCCGTACATCCTGCAGTGCAAATGTGCAATATACACGTGGTGCGTGTGAAGGAAAAGAGTTGCTAGAGAGCCGCTCAGTGGCAGCGCGGCTCCGGCCGGGAGCTCGGAGCGGGAGCTGCAGGCGCCGCCGCGGAGCCCGGGAGCCACCAGCACCGCGGGGCGTCCCGCCAAGCTGGGAAACGGCGGTTATAGCACGGAGAGAAAGGCCAGGAGGGGGGTACAGGTTTGATACATGCACGTTTTGGTAAAATGTCATCGTTTTTAGATTAAGGATGAAAARGGATGCATGTGGCATGCAGCATTCTTGTGCAAGCGGAGCGGAGCAGCCGGGCAGCTGGCAGCTCCCACTTCTTGAGGACCACGTTGCTGGGAAGCAGGGGAGCCTAAGGGGCTGGCAGGTCTTCCATAAGGGTGGCAGTGGGGAAAAGGGGATGGAACTGCATTCCACAGCCAATGTTTTGCTTTGGCAGCACCAAGACTTGTGCCCATCCGTGCAACCTCTTGATGGTTGGAATAGAAAGCGAGCTACCAGCTAGGAGAAGCAACACGCTAACCTATTGCTGGGGCAAAGAAAGGGCAATGCCCTGATTTCGGAAAGGGGAAAGGGGCTCTGCACACAGCATTTTTGGGGAGGTTGGGTTCAGGTCCATAGTGGCCCCCAAGGAGTCTCGATCCTCCTCCAGCACGTGCACCCAGCTCCTGCTCTCCCCAGAGAGCTCTCCATGTGGTAACCACTGTGGTAACCACTGTGCAAGCCAAGGCAGCTTCATCACAAAGGCAAATTTTTCCCTGTCCTTACTTGTAAACAAAGAGATTGAGAGCAACATCTTGACCTTCAGCCAAGGCAATAGGAAATTACTCCCTGAATTACTTCCAGGTAAGAGCAGATTCCCTCTTGCTACTGAAACGCAAGGAATTCAGAGGGTTTGATTGAAGTTCCTCTTTCGACCCTTCCTYGTGTTAGGGGGTTTCAGCACTATCTGTGTGTTCTTCCTACTGCTACTGACAGGCAGCTTGCTAATATGGGCAATATCATTCAAACATATCAAAAGTCATTTCAAATCCCATCAACATCAAACTAAAAAGGAGCGTATTAGCCCCAAATTCCAGCTAATCAAGATCTGCAGTTTCACCGTTTTTTAATGAAAATTACCTCATGCTAAGTTTGCCTTCATTTTTGCTGAGAGCTAGCGCCTTAATTAATATATTTTTACAGCCAAAGAAATGAGTTTGCTCTGTCATAGCTGCCTGATAATACATCTTCAATGGAAAACGAGATTGATCATTATTTCAAAATATTGGCCTCATGATTTTTTTTCATTTCATTTACACTATCTCCATAGATAAATCAAAAAATATTTTTCTATCCACCCTGCCAGAATGAGCTTAATTTACTATAACAGAAAAGGATGGTAGCATCAGAAGCACTTGCTCAAAATATGCTCGCAGTGACTAATGTCATGAATATGAAAAGCGATCTCAACTGATTCGAAGTTGCAGATGGATCTTGGCAGAAAGGAAGTTGGAGGAAATGAATGTAATAGCTGCAAAATATGTAAAAACGACCCGGAGCTGGGAAGTCTAGACAATGTGAGCTGATTGCCACGTTTCCCAGTTGCAAATGCTAAACTCGGCTTTTGATTGTTCCGGGCGTTTAATCTGCCCGACACACATCACTCTTCGAACCCATATGGGCAAGTAATTTGCCATATGTTTCAGTACATTGCATGAGTACACTGAGAAGTGCTGCTGGTAACGCTGAAAATAGAAAGAAAAAAAATGTATTTCTGAGTTGCTAACAAGAGGGTGGAGTTTGCTGTGTCTTTTCTTTCTCTATTTTCTTTAAGCAAGCACCACCCTGGTTGACGCATCTCCCTCCTCTCCTTGCTCATAGTTGCTCAGGCACCTGGAGCCTGAGCTGTGGGATCAAGGAGTGTCTCCAGCCTCCTGCTCTGGATACAGGAATACTGGATACAAGATACTGGATAGYCCCCTCACAGTGAATATTTTCTACTGCCTATAAGAGGAACCTTGGGTCAATTCAATAGGCAACGTTTGGGCAGCTGGAGTTCGGGTAAATGAGTCCTGTGCAAATGCCCAGGGGGACATGCAGGGCTGTGAGGCAGAGACCTTCTCCCCACACATGGGTCTAGTCAGGCTCGATCCCCACTAGGACAGGTTTAGAGCCCGTTTAATAAATGATTAGAGCGCTCCTTGACTTGGCAAAGGGCAAGGACTCTTTCACCAGACATTCGCAGCCTCCCTGCATTAATGCTGAACGACCACTGGGGTTCGTTTGCTAAACTGCATTTTTCAGTTAGCAAGGAGATTCACTTACCATCCATTTACACGTGTGAAATAAAGGAAAAGCAAAAGATTCCATTAATTTACAAGCATTTATCTAGAGACTTAGGTTTGGACTGGGATCGTGGCAGGAGGCAGCTCCCTAATCCCCGGCCCGTTTCATTAGGAGGGAGCTGATGCTCCAGGGGCCGCGGGCTGCTTGTAGAGCCCTGCCAGCGGCTCAGAGCAGCTCTGGGGGCTGCGGGCGCACGGAAACAAACTGCTGGCACCTCCACACGGAAGTGGCAGTGAAATAAGAGGCAGCGCTTTGGAAGTTTGCCCCCAAGCTGCATAGGAAACGAAAATCTCCCCCGATTTCCCGCTCTGAAGGATCTGTGGTTACTGCCCGTGGGAGACATTGCCCAGTGTTGGGCAATGGCCTTCCTTGTTGTGAGACTCGGTCTGCAGTGATCTCTAATTCCTGAAACTTGTCAGCTCAAGTGCAAAACTGTTTACACAGAGGAGAACAGCAGGGAAGCAAAAGGTAAAAATAAGGTTTTTAAAAATTCATTTTATACTATTCCTTAATAGCACTTTATGGCTGCTGTTTTTTTAATATGTTGAGGTTACCTGCAGACTCTCTAACATTTAATCTAACATAATTCTGTATGGATACTGTACACTTGTATAATTAAAATACTAAACAAGAAAAGGTGCTAGAGGTCCAACCACTAAGTTCTCAGATGCTTGGCTTCTCTTAATGCAAAGCGATGGGCATAACCCAAACAGCTTTATTCGCCCTTCTCTATTTATTTGCCCTTTCCTATTTACTCTATTTATATTTTCCATGTATTCCTAATGTCACACTGCAGATTTTCTCCGATGCAGCCAAGTTCAGACTCAGAGCTTGCCCCGAGCTTTTGCATTAACATAAGAGAATCACACCCTGACCTTCCCTGGGTTGTTACTATCTGCTTAGCAAAAACTGGGATGCATCTTTGGCACAACAGAAACACCTCCTGGCGCCTCGGTGCCGGAAAGCCCTCCCTGGCGCCAGAAAGGCTGGAATAAGAGCTGTCCAGGTGCAGCGCTGCTGACGAAGCGCCCAGGCTGCTGCACGGGGGTATTCGACTGCCAGGAGCCCCCGTGCTCCCCCTGCGGCTGGGGGAGCAGGTCTGAGAACCACGGAAGGGCTGAGGTTGGGAGGCAGCTCTGGAGCTCGTCCTGYTCTAGCCCCCTGCTCAAGCAGGGCCAAAGTTTCAAGTTTTCCACGTATGAAATTACAGAGACAGCCAAAAGATGGTTTCTCCCATGTGGAACATCAGCTATGTGAAATACAAAATGCTAAGCAACAATTACAGCGTCCTTGAGGATACTGTAGCTATCGATACCTACCAAAATCCAGAGGATACAGCATTCATGAGGATCAGAATGACCAAAGACAATAAAGAGCTGTTGACCAAAGCCAACCAGCTCTGAGACTGGCAGCATGACACAGGTATCTTCTGTACCTAGAAGTGACTCTCCATCTTTGACATCTCTTCTGCTTTCAAAGACTCTAACATCTAAAGGACAACGCTGTTAGCATCACATTTGCCAAGAGACAGTCACCACCTCCCTTGGGAGAGATGCTTCTCTTCCATCTTACACCTAGGCGCAGTGGAGCTAGCAGAGTGTGTTCACCCCAGCCTGTATCCATCTTCTGGAACAGCAAGAGCTCTGTGTAGGGTTATGGGGCTGGCTGCCCCATGGGGTGGTGTTACTGCCTCAGGCASAGCAGCCAAGACCTCAATTTTATCCAACCAACACGACCAGGGGTGTCCCCTGCTCCCAGAGCAAGTGTGCGCAGCTGAGCAGAGATGACCATCTTGCAGTCCAGTAAGGTAAGTGACAAGTGAGCAGACACAAGGCTCCAGTCTCCTTGGAAAGGGTCCGTACTTTTCTATTATTAGCACAAAACGCTCCATCACTGTCCACAAGGGAAGTTCTCTCTTGATCCAAACTACAGGAACTAGAAGCAAATTTTCAGAAAGATCTTGGAGCCCCTAGTGGAGAAGCATCACAAGAAGGTCCTTCTCATCAACCTCTTCTAGGCGCCAGACTCAAGATGAGCGGTACCCTTCCATGGAGGAAATCATGCTCTGCCAAGTCCAGTAAAGATGGACTCACTCTAGAAGTTCAATGCTAAAGTCACCCAACAGTAGCATGTCCACCCAGGCCATTAGTAGGACACTAGGATAGCCACCTAGAAAGAGTCAGAGAGCAGGAGGTGCATGTTATCAGTGGGATAACACTCCCTTCCTTCCCTGGAGGGAATTCTATCCTTATTCTACGTTGCTCGTGTTCCCAGGAGACCCTCATGTGGTTCCTGTCAGTAGCAGGGCCCAAGTGCGCACTAAAGCAAGGTGAGGAGAGCTGACACGCACACCACAGACACCTCTATCAGCCAAGTCATGAATGTGGTGGCACCACGATCTTCCAGATGCTCTGCAGCACTCTGTGCTTCRGTCCTGGCCAGACACCCCCTAAGCCCAGCAGAACTGGCCAAATGCTCCCCTGGACCAGCAGGCCTGGCAAAGGGGCTCTGCAGTGGAACTCCAAAGGGCATCTACAGGCTCTGAGTGTCAGAGATGGCAATTTCCAGGAACAAGAAATGATGCTTGTACAAGTTGGGTCCTGACAGCCCAGCAAGGATTGCTCAGTCTTCCTGATAAGGCGAGACAGCAGCGTTGGAGGTGAAGGCTGCAGCACCAGCAGACTGCTCTTTTTCATAATAGACACAGTGCCTTCTCTAGATCTTCCCCTCCACCAGTTCACAACTGGTGAAAAAAAAAGAAAATTGCTTTCCTCCTACAGTCTCTCTTGCCTTAGGACTAACAGGTTTGCTTCTGCATCTATTGTACCAGTACAGACACATCTTTCAATAAGGGGTGAAATGAGGATGAAGAAGCAGAGAGGAAGGCATCTGAGAAAGTATAAATGGGATGTGAGGCACTGTAAGGAGCTGGGTATTAATAAGAGCACCTGGAAACAAAACCGAGGCAGTTCCATATTATTGCATGCTCTGAGAAGAGGTGAAATCCRGCTTCCTGCACCCTGGTGCCTGGGCAGCAAGCCAGAGCAAACGAACCGGGGGAGATGGCCATGGATATCRGCATCCCCCAACAACGCTGCTGCTGTCCAAGGTGCATCTTCAAGACACAATCYTGCCTTTTCGCCTCCTTGTAGAAGTTCTGCTACAAGGAAATAAGTTCAGTGCAAACCGAAAGGCCTCTAAAATCGTGACAACGGCTTCCTCCATCTCCTCGTCTGAGAGCAGAGTTCTTCTGTGCAGTCGTGGCGGCCTTGGCCGTTGTGCTACTCGCAGGAAATGGTTAAAGAGGCGAGAGGGGAAAGCTGCAGCTGTAACGATAACGACTGGGTGAGGGACAGAGCAGCAACATTCGGGGAATGAGGTCGGTGGCCCCATAGGACGTGCCAGGAGAAGGGGGCAGGAAAGCCCGTGAGAGCTGGAGAGCGGAGGAACATTATGCAGCACCGCGCGGGAAGATGGAGTTTGCCCTATGGACTAAAGCAGAAGGAAGAGAGAACAGTATTGACAAATTCCCTCTCCTCCAAAGCTCTGCTGCACAGGTCACTACTAGGAAACCGGCAGCAGGAGCCTGTGCGAGGTGGGAGCAAGAACCAGCACCAAGAGCAGCCTTCGCCCGCCGCCCGCGCCCGGCAGCCGAGCGGGAGCCCGAGGGGCAAAGGCGGCGGTGGCAACAGCAAGGGCCAACCTAACTATGAAAGACCTTTCTGCGTTTCACCTGTTATATTTTTTTTTAAATCCTCCCACTGTTCTGTTTAGGTAAACCCTAGGCAGGGGTAACAGTTTAGGCTCTGAAAWGCCAAAGGAGGGCGATTAAAAACAGGGCGTTCAGACCTGGTCAAAACTAAAATGGAAGAGTTTTCTGTTAGAAAATATTGCTATCATTGATTTATTAATCAATGGATAAAATAATAGACTATCATACATTGTGTCCAAATTTTCCAGAAGATCTTATTTCATGTTGATTTTATCAAGAAGTTCAGCTGATTGATTTTTACACTGAACTTGTGTTATAATGAACCAGTCAAAATCATTATTGAAAGCAATCCTTTAAATCTGAAATATTTCATTTGATTCCGTTTCAAAACTTCTCAAACAAACGTTTATTTGGAAACTGCATTTCCAGTTGCACTAATAAAATTAAGCTACTTAAAGTGGCTGAAAGTTTGTGGTCTGGCAATAAAGCGCAGTTTTGGCAACCAACATTTGTTTTCTGCACCCAGGATTTCTCTCCCAAATATGCTTTAATTTAAATGGAATATATAATATCTACAGGGGTATGGATTTCAATGAGCACAGGCAGCCTCAGGCACATGCAGGGCACCACTGGAAGACACAGCTCACGGCACACGGTCGCCTTCAGCCATAGAGAGCTTTATTCCAAGCCTGGTCGCACTCCCGGTTACAAAGCACGTGGCAAAACAACACCTAATACGCAAGACCGGCCGTATTCCCACTTGCCTCTAYTTCCATCCGGGATTTCCCAAACCGTGGGATGGAGAACAAGCCTTTCCCCTTTTGACGGTGACCAATACACCCAAGGGCAGCGATCACAGGTCTCAGCCCCCCGCCCAGCCCATTTCGCACTCGTGTTTCCTTCTCCCCGTGCCGCCACTGTCAGTGCACGACTCCAGCACAGCGCTCACTGCTGAGGTATTCGTGGTTAAATTCACCCTCCACTGAAGCCACAGTTTCCCTCTCCCTGTTTTAACGCTACTGAAAACCCTAGATTCAATGTTCACGAGTTTTGAAAGTATCTCCATTCTAGAATAAAGAGTGGTTTTGTGAGAGTGACAGGCTGTAAAAAGCACTAGCCTTATCTTTTATCCCCCACAATATTCCTGCTGCAWTTTTTTTTTCTCAAAATATATTTTGTGCAAAATTAAGTTCTGTGTAGACCTGTACCACCTTTTGGAAAAAAACTGCGTATAAAATGGTCAATTGCTAAAAACAATCCCAACATCAGACAACACAGAGGAAGAAGAAAGATCAGATGCAGCTGAGGTTTTCACATGAGAAACTAAATATAGTATGTTCTTAAAGCTCCAGGAATACATTCTTTCAAAAACTAGAATGCACTTTGGTCATTATTAAACATTAGTACAGAGGCAAATAAAATACAAAATGTTTGTGTTACTTTATATATAAAAATATTCTTATACCACATAAGTTTAAGATACATTACATCATTTGCTCGTCTTTGATTTTTTTTAAAGATCTGAAGCAATACCCAGCCTTGTGAAACCCAATTAGTTTTTGCATTTTTCCATACAAAGCCACTGATTTTTGGAGTTCCTGCATTAATTTAGAAATACAAAACGCAAGAATAACTGAGCCGGGTGATGTTAACCCTCCTCATACAACTTACAAACGCAAACTTAGCTCCAGCTTAACTCCGTGGGCGTGAACGCCTGCTCTGTCACACTGAACAAAGCAGGAGCCCATCCAGGACCGTGTCCATGTGGCAGAGAGAAGAGAGGGAGAGAGGGGAGCGCGAGGCTGGGATCCCCATGGAGGAGGGAAGAGGGTGTTTGGGGGGCAGAGCTGCAGGCCTCGCTGCTGCTCCTGCCACCAGGAGGACTTGGGGCTTGACTCGATCTGTTCTTAAACTTCCACGTGGTACCAAGGGCCTATACTATAGTGCACTACAGGAGAGCATCCATCCGCCTGCTGCTTCTCCAGCAAGTTACCACTTGTTTAAATACTCAACTTCAAGATATAAAATATACTGCTCCATAGTTCACCATAATATATTCCACTTAATATACATTATGTATGTATATATATAAAGTTTCTCATTAAAAGTAACAATAAAAAGTGCACATATTGAGCATGCACAGTCAGAGCTGTGCAGAACAGCCCAGTATTTCAAATAAATACAATATTTAATTTTATCAAAATATCATACAGCATGGTAACCATTTACAATTATTGCTCTAATAAAAGTGTTATCAAAGAGCACTTGTTGATCTGTTATATAATACTTATTAATACTCCAGGATATTTAAACTGCAGCCTACATCAGTTTAGATCCTGGAATTCCTCAAAATATTAAAAATTCCCCACTTAGTTCTAATAGCAATATAAAATATTTCTGCTACCTGTCATACTGTATTGTCAGTACTTTATTTTAGTATATGTTTCACTTTCTATTGCAACCAAACATCGAATGATGCTATGTTGTCCTCAGAAATGAATGGTGCAAATGAAATGTTCTAGGCAAGTTATATACTTATTTCAAAATAAAATGATTTCCCTATAGCATTACTATAACTAAAAAAAATGGAAGATATAAATGTTCAGCATTGGCTTCAGCTTCAACAACAGATGTAATAATTTAGTGTACTCAATTATGGGGATATTCTCAGACAGGAGGGTTTTGACCCTTTCTAAATCTGACCCTTTCCAAACTAAACAAACGTATTGGAAAATAAAATACAAGTATCAACTAAAATGAACATAAAACAGCAAAAAGATGAAATAAATACAAAGATTGCACAAGTCGGATGTAAACACTTCAATTTCCCACACAATATCCTCGAAGAGGTTGTAGCTTCTGAAATACAGATTCAGTGGCTGCTTTGAGGCAGTTGTGTCAGTCCATGAGCTTTTCTGTAACACTGTTATCTCATCTTCCTTATAGATGGTCATGATTTGATCTTCCAGAGCTGAAAAAGTTAAAGCAGGAAATCAGCATTACTTCCCAYCTCAGCTTTCTATTCCCCAAACCTGCAATGCCACTTCAGGTATTCTCACTGCAGCCATGCATGGTCAGTGACACACAACCTGACTTCTACATTCCCTGTTTTTTAACAGGAAAAGGAATCAGGCAGATGTAGGGAAACACAATAGCCAGTGGTTAAGTGCTCTACGGTACACGCTTGTGGAAGCCTAGGTTTCTCATAACTTCCTTCTTGAAATAGTTTCCAGAATTTATTTACAGTTCAGATAGGTCTAGCACCTAGAACCTGTAACAGGAATGTCCTGAAATACCCACAGACTGACACTGGTTAAGGCTGGTCATGGTAGTAAGGTTAAAAAGGTCTTCATATTTTTGTATAAAAGTGCCTCTGTATTTCTGAGTTCTTCATAATTATTTGCATAAATATAGCAAGAAAGGCACAAAAATGCAAAAAAAAAATCAAAGACGCTTGGACAAATGCATCACTATTCTTCTGATATACTTCACATTTCAAAACTGCTTTCAAGCAGCCTGTCCTCCAGTTAACATGTGAAAGATTCATCTGGTTACTAAATGTGATTCAACCAAAGTAACATCCTGAAGAGCACAGTGAAAGAGAGCACACTTAGGCAGCAGTTACCTTTAGATTAAATCCAAGCAAGTCACTGATGACACCAGAAACAGCAGACAGGATGACAACTTGGGTGATATTGTAGAGCAGAGGGTTCATTGTCAGCCCGTATAACCTGAAGGGGCTGTCCAGTTCCTAGAGATGGGAAGCATCGACACCACCAGGAATCAGAAGTTGTACACATATTTATTTTTATCTGTTTCTTCTTCCACAGAATTCTCAAAAGGGCCTTTCTCCAATGACCACTTAACCTTTTCCTTAAAAAAGATCTGCTATTTCCTTAAAAAATATCATGCCCTTGTCAGTTTGACTACTGCATACCTTTTTTTAACATACTGCAATTTGCATTTGTTCTAATTAATAGATAGCACTGGAGTATATCTGATAGCAATGGAGTTTACCAGCAACATTCATATTAGCTAACTGACCACAGTAACAGTAATTATTGGTGTTACAGGAGGTAATAAATTGCTTCAACCCACGCTGGAGTTCACTGCGCTGCATTTTCTACACATAAAAGAAGTCCGTCCTCTGAGTTCATAGGCTAAGACTGACAAATTGCCATAAACCAGACAAGATTACTAAGCTGCACTGCAGAAGAGCTCTCATTAAATGTGGGTACAGAAAGCTTCTAAAACAATGTTCTGCCTTTCATGATTGTTATATTTTGTATCATATTTTTGTTCACGTATACACTGAACTATAAGATATTGTTTAGGAAGTCTTTAAGTCTCASCAGAGGAAAATACTCTCCTCTAAAACCAGTGTGGACGAGAACAGCCACCACGTTCACTCRCTGCCCATTGCTGCTCTCTGAGTAGCACAAAAAAAATTTCCACCGGGACAAAAACCTAACTCATTATTATGAAAAATTAACAAAAATGACCTCCCTATCATAATTCTCTTCCTTTTGCATTATTTTTGAGAGTTACTTTTGRGGCAGATAGTGGAAAAAAGAAAAAAGCACTAACAACATATGTGACAGTATTTACATGTTGTTAAATGTAAATATCGAAATATTATCCAAAATAAATCTGCAAAACTGAACAAAAAGGGCACTTCACTAATCTTGCAGTTCTTAGTAAATTTTTAGTTTTGCCCTTACTCTGCACATTGTTCAAATGATAACATCAAAGCCCTGAGCTTGTCAGTGCTTTGACAAACACTGTGAAAGAAAGATGATTCTTCACGAGCCTTCTAAAAAAGAAATCAAGAAAACATGTTCTCCCAAAACAAAGAAATTTTCTATCCATGAAATGCTCTTAGTTGGCAAACAGGATAACATTCCCACTAATCAGTGAAAATCCATGTAAATGTGCAAAAAAGTATTTGCCCAACAGTTAGCAGACACAGTTTGACTTGCATAGTTGTCATTACAACACGAGTCACAAATATCTTTAATTCACACAGAAATGGAGCTATGTAACAATCTCTGTCTTCCAAGAGGAGTCTTCTGTGACAGCATGTAAATACAGTACTAAGGACAATCTAATTTAATTTGGAACATTAATCACTAAGAGCTTTTGTGGAAGAATTCAAATACTCCAGCTTAATGCTAAGGAGTGTCTGAGAACAGGCAACAAAGCTGCATCATTTTCTGAGAGTTCATCACCTTGTCCATCTTAAATGATTTCCTCTCACTCCAGGCATGTAGTCCTAAAGATAAAACTTACTGTATTTAATAACTATTTGCAATCCACAATGATGGCAACATARCAGACAAGTGTATCAACAATATGTCACTTTGACAAGAGGAGTAGAGTAGATTTAAACTAAAGCATCCTGTACTGTGACTCATTAAAAATCTGTTCTATTTCTTGGTTATGTACAATATTGTAAAACTACATTAAATCTTACCTTCAATAATTTCGTAGCAAGTTTTAAAACATTGTTCACTAGTGTCAGTTCCTCCTTCTTATTAGGCTTTTTCTCCATTTTCAAGTACAAGTTTATCTGATTTAAATAAGAGTATCACCATTTAGAATTAACAGAAATTCACTTAGAAATATTTAATARTAAGACCAAGTCTTATTACTGTTAGTGTCTATTCAATAGCCACATGACAGAACAGTAATTACACTTTTGCAAATGACGAATTTTCTGCTTTTTCATRCTGAAGAACAAATACTAACTCAATATTGCAGAAAAATGCAGTGTTCTATATATAACATAACAAAATACAATTCATACTATTACAACAACTTTACAACTGCGTTACAACTTTAAACTTTTATGCCACTTATTCACAAACCAGGCAAGAAAAACACAAGTAGATATTTAGGGTCTGTATAACTTCTTCTTTGATTAGGGTCTGAGGTTGGTTGATTCATTTCCACAGGCCCACGAATGAGGACGTTACAGACTTTACATGCCAAGAAGTCACTGAACAGACAGAAATGTATTGAATGAACTTTAAACATCACACATCTTTGCCATCCTAGACTAGGCTGAAGTTGAGTATGTTTTATTATATATTAAAAATAAATTAGGGGAAAAATAGCTTGTCTTGAAAAGCTATAACCTTTGCTTGCTTGCTTGAAAAGCTATAAAGTGAAGGTTAAGATTATAACCTTTAATGAAATTAAAAAAAAAAAAAAAAAACTGTTTAGCAAAACTTTGAAGTCCTTCAGATAGAAACTCTTACAAAAAGAGTGAGGTTACAGAAATAAAATGATCTTGTAAGTGTCCTGCTGTTAACTACTGAAATAAGAGCAATGGACATCTAAGCAAAGTATCTTTAATATTAACAGTTTCCCTGAAAAGGTCACTGCAATTTATACAACAAGACTGAAACCCAAAAGTGTATCTAAAACATTCCAAGGTGTGTTGGGCTTCCAGACACAATGGGATTCCAGACCTTAAATACAACTACTGATTTCAGCAGCATAAATGTCTAAAAACAGTGGGGGGAAAAAAAAAAAAAAAAAAGACTCTGAGCACTCCTGGCAGCTCTGAAAAAGCAATGGCTACAAATCCTAGGAAGATTCACATATCTTTGACAACTATATGACTTCATTCTTAGTTTGTGAAAAAAATGGGAGCCTCCAACATCCAGTATCATGCTGTAAAACACGAGGGGAGTCTGAACATCTATACATAAAACCATCTAGAACTGTTTGGGGGCTGAACTCGGCAAGATGGCAACTTTGATCAGAACATGCTTTGTATCATACACAAAGTAAAAAAAGTTCAGAAGGACTGGAAAAATTACAGACAGATGGTATGCAGTCCAAAAGTGCCTTAATCTAAAAATGTCAGGTCTTTTGGTTTCCCAGCACGACTCCTAATCATTCAATTCAGAGGTTGAACCTATAAGCAGGAAGAAGTTGCTGGAATTGTGTTGATAGAAAGCAAAACTTGCAATTTTATCTTATCCATGGAGCTTTTTTAGTTTTTTTTTTTTTTTTTTTTTTTTTAAAGTCTTATCAATGATCAGTAAGCCCAAATCCACTAATGTCTGATTTTGGGGTCCAGCAGTTCAAAAGGGCTCCATCCCTTGCACACATGACATACAGACACAGTACTTATTTCACTAAAATTCAATTTCTTTCCAGTCTGTTTCCCAAAACTCCTCTCTGCTTTTACTCCASGAATAGAGCACAAAACTTCACTGGGATCATAGAATCATAGAATCATAGAATGCCGAAGGTTGGAAGGGACCTCAGAGGTCATCGAGTCCAACCCCCCTGCTCACACCTAGAGCACGTGGCACAGGGCTGCATCCAAGCGGGTTTTAAAGATCTCCAAAGAAGGAGACTCCACAACCTCTCTGGGCAGCCTGTTCCAGGGCTCTGTC
>NW_020455688.1:3891678-3942382 GCF_003342845.1 Nothoprocta perdicaria | reverse complement strand
CTGCTGGAGACGCTTTTCTTAATGCACCCCAGGATCCCGTTGGCCTTCTTGGCCACCAGGGCACACTGTTGCCTCATGGTCAACTTGTCGTCCACCATGACACCCAGGTCCCTCTCTGCAGGGCTGCTCTCCAGCAGGTCCACSCCTAATCTGTACTGGTGTCCAGGGTTATTCCTCCCCAAGTGCAGGACCCTGCACTTGCCCCTGTTGAACCTCATGAGGTTTSTCACCGCCCAGTCCTCCAGTCTGTCCAGGTCCCTCTGGATGGCAGCACAGCCCTCAGGGCTATCAGCTACTCCACCCAGTTTGGTATCGTCGGCAAACTTGCTGAGGGAGCACTCCAGCCCTTCATCCAGGTCGTTAATGAATAAGTTGAACAGGACCGGACCGAGAACTGATCCCTGGGGGACACCACTAAATACAGGCCTCCAGCTGGACTCCGCACCATTGACAACCACTCTCTGCACCCTGCCATCGAGCCAATTCCTAATCCACCTCCCTGTCTGCTCATCTATCCCACACCTTTGGATATTAGACTATTTATACTCTGAGGATCCAAAGGACACTGCAGAGCTCTCCAGCCTCAGGCATATGGGGCTATGGAACTGGAAGACCACCCTAAACTGCACATCAAACCCACTAGGTGTGATGCACAAAGGCTACTAACCTAGGAGCTGCACTCCCCAAACTCAAATCCTGCATCTGATTCCTCAACTACACGTGCAGACACTGTGAAGTCAGACTGCTCATAGCAGACTGTATCTTGGTTGCAAAAGACTGTATCTKGGGTGCCTGCCTGCCCAAATCTTTCAACTCGGTGCTGGTGGCTGGAGAAGTTATGAGGCATGTGCCTTGCTATCCAGCCTGAAAGGGAGAACAGACAGATACAGCCTTCTTCCAAGCCTCTTTTGCCTGTCTAAATAAATAAAAAAACAAAAAAACAAAAAAACAAAAACAAAAACAAAAATAAATCAGGAAAGCAGAGAGCAAGTATGGTCTGCCTATAACACAACAGTCCTGACATATACTGGAAAGCAAATGAATTTCTCTTGTGAAACTCTCTTCATATTTTTCACACTACACATTAGCCTTTAGTAAATAACCCTGAGGAAATCAAGAATGTCCAGTTAAAGAAACAGACATAAAAGCAAGGAACAGCCTGCTTCAGTCTGAGGAGTAATGCTGGAAAAGAGACTATCAACCTAGAGAGGTTAAGTTTCAGATTGGTTTCTTTCTGCACACCTCAAGTAACATTACATTTACTATGTTAAATATTTATTCTGTTCRAGTAGAACTGAGCTATTTCTGAAGAATATTTTAAACTAAGACCTTAAAATGAGAGCCGAAAGAGTACTAAATAGCATTAACATACCATATTACTTTCATCAGAAAAACTAAGGGGGGCTGGCAATCAGCCTGAAGTTCATTTAGTAACAAAAATTATTTTTTTTGTTATTGAGTGCAAAAAACTCCCAGAGGCAAAGGAATGATTTGCCTATTTATGAAAGATTTTGATTAAAATGATAATAAGTGAGACTCTGAAGGCTTTAAGTAAATGACTTGCTACGACTTTACCTTGCAAGCTGGTAACTAAATGGAATATATACCATGCTGTTTATGCTGACTGCTGCTTAAAAACATCTCAAAACAAACAAATAAAAAAAACAGTTTCCTATAATTTTGTGTGAACATTTCTTGTTATTTTTATTATTTCTTGTTATTCTGTTTCAGATATCCTAAACATTTCAAGCTTTCCTGTAAAATGCCACTCCACCCCACTATGTTCTCAAACTCAAGAGATTAAGACTAGAAAAACCCTGCAGCACAAAAAGTTATGTCAGACTCTCACCTGCTCAGTAAGTAATATTGAGGTATTGCTGTATTTTTTACTGGTTTCAGATCCAAGAGTAATAAATCTTAGGAGAAAAAGAGTGAGTGAAATGCACCAAATTACTAGCTCCCAATTGTAGTGACAATCAAGGAAGATCTCATGCATGTGAAGTAGCTGAAAGAAAAAGAGAAAAATCAAAGTTGAATTYAGAGTACTATTTATGCTACCCCATCAGAAGAGTTATATACTACACAAATCTAAGAAAAAAATTCACTAGTAGTAAATATTGTGCCTATATTTAAGCATAAAAGATTTTTCAAGTAAATTTTAAAAAATCAACATTCTGTTTAAGATGAGCTTTTCCTGGAAATGTTATCAGGTTTGAGAAATGTGTACTCTGCAAGGCCCATGTCTTTTTTTTCGTATTTCTAAAAAAGAAAACATATAATTTCAAATTCAAGTTCAAGCTTTTGAAGACACTATATGGAATGAAAAACAAAATAACATCTACAAATATACTAATTTATATGGAAAACCGAATCCAAGTAGAATCACCACTAAATTAAATTTTTGTTATTTTCTTTTATAATTAACCACCAGGAAAACACATTAATGTTAACTGGGGAAGAAAGGGGAAGAAAACTAGAACCAAAGGCATCCAGAAGCTTCCCTGCACACTGAAACAGAATCTCAAGCCATCTTCCCAGGTACTGAAATTCGACTGAAGCCAAGTTTCCTTCCTGCCAGAAACCCCACTAGAGGGCAAGCGAACACAGCCAACCACCTCGTTCCCTCCTTTCCACAGAGAAAACAGCAACCAAGGTCAATCTGGAAGGGTATTTTTGTGGAGGGGTGGTAAAAGTAGGTTTTGATGCAAAACRTTGCAAAAATCCCTTTCCCAAAATTTAAGAGGGACAATGAAAGAAAATACTGATTAGAAAAATACTTATATCACACTAGAAATTATGCTGCCAATAGTTGTCTTCAGCTTTTGCAGGATGGCTAGTATAATTAATATTCTAATATAGGAAAAATAATATAAATGGAACTTAATCTTCTGAAAAGCTCTGAGAGTTGTTACTCATTTTCACGTGGTCTTTCACGCTAGCAGGAGTCATCATGCAAAWGGTGGCCGATTGATCCTTTTCTGAAGTAATCTACATTATGGCTGTTTCTATGCAATGAAGATTTCCTCACCTGTGCACAGCAGATAAATACAACTGAGATGGTCAGTAGGAAGGCAGATGAAACTATGACATCAACGGAGCGCTGAGGACCTCGACGCTGAAAAGAGGAGAAAAATTACCTCGTCAGCACTGATCTTTGATGGATCCACCTGGATTCCCACCTAGAACCAAACTTCATCCTGGCTTGCAGTTCTGTAATCTAAGTTCCAAACACATTATTAGAACCAAATAATATAGSTGCATTTGAATACCCTCCAAGGAATATGAGATTAACCCAACAAAGGCAATTCAAGGAAACTACAAGAAAATAAAATATTATTTTTTTCAGTCAGCTCCTTTGCTGTATGAAGTAGTCTACATTTAGGCAATATTCTCTGAACAAATTCAATATGGCACTGGGCCTTACCAAGTATCAAATCAGTGAGACCAAAGAGACAGTTTGGCTTAAATACAAACAAATTGGTAGTATCAGACTCATTGCTCTCAATCACCAAATCCTGAAGACTACCAGGCCTGAGAATAAAGGTAGAATCGAATATTCACATGCAGTACTCATACTAAAGAACACCATTTAGTGCATTTGTTGTTGTCTTTGCAAAGAATATGCAGGAATATTTTGGACAAGCGTTAAGTCCAGCAGCATCACAGAGAGAAGGTGGCCTTGCTCCCAGCTCTTCCTCCCCAGACCTTTCACTGCACTGCCACAAGCATTCACATATCAACCACGCAGTGAACCAAGCACAGCAACAGATGGAGGTGAAAATTACTATTCTCAACAGGTTATTTTTCAGTTTGATCAGGTGCCTGCACACCTGCTTCAGAGCACTGTTGGACAGGGTCCGATACAGCTGTTCTTTTGTTGTCGTTCACTACTATTATACAAACATTTGTGGTGGTGCAAGAAGAGATGAAATTCACTTGCAGAGTTTGGGGAAAGAAGGCAAGACATTCAACAGCAACACTGGTGTATGTAGCTTGAAGCATCYGAACTCATTCTCAGGCAGTGTTTGCCTAAGCAGTGTTACCTTTCTTTCCTCCCACTCAACTCCTTACAGATTACACAGAAAAAGATGAAAGTCTCTCAAGTGTGCTGGTTAAAAGACACCTCTTTTTGCAACATCCTCAACAGAAATTTCCAGAATGCAAGGGATGGGATACTTGTCAGGCTTGTAAATGCATTGCCTAAAGTCCTCTGAAAATAATGTCATCTTTTAAACTTAATTTGGAGCTTTATATTAAAAACTTCTGCTTATGGTTTCCTGCTTTTTACACTGTAACTTTATGTTGTTATCATCCTTTATCTAATTCTAAAATCATTCATAGCAGATTTCATCTCAACCTGTTTTGTATGAGAGGGGTAGGAAAGAGTATATACCTTTAGGTAGGACCTGAGAGAAAGCCACATTTTTATATTTTGTACTTTCTTCAAACGGAAGTGAGGAACCTCTGACTTCTTTGCCCTTCTGGCAGATGTTAGATGACCAAAGAGTTTGGCAAAGAGAAGTCGCTGCAAAGAAAAAAATCTGAAACTTTAATTGCACATAACTTGCAATAAGTTTAACATGTTTATTACTTCAGTTAGCAGCTCTCTCAGTGTCTCTTCCTTGGAACAGGGATCCTAGCAAGGTAGAAGGGGCTCTTGGCTAAGGTCTGGACTGAACTGCTTTGAAATAAAACTGGTTTGAATGAAACACATTGTTGGAACATATCAAAAATGCATAGAGTTCTTTTGCTGAAACTTTCTCCTTGTGGAGAACTGAGACAACCTAGGACGTGACTAGAAGCTGATCAAGAAATTGAGCCAGAGATCTGAAATGAAACACACATTTTCCCTCAAAAACGCTTTCCAGAAGAAAAAGYAGCTACTCAGAGTGTGGAAAACTTCTGTAAGCTGCAACTGAATAAACCTCTTCTCTGTAAAACCCACTGAAGTATTTGTCATAAGTTCATCTATAAACCTTAGCACAAGTTGGGTGCTAACACATGAAAAATACAAGTTGTAAATATTCACAAGTCAACAGAACTCAAACATAATCATTTGTTTTGCTCTGRCTGAGACATCTTGACTCGTTATCCATACCTGTTTGTATGTCCTCTCTGCCACACACAGCAGGAAAAAGAAAATCCACACTAGAGACACGCGGACTACAAAACTTATAACCACCATTGAGAGAACCAGCAAGTCTCCATTTGACCCAAATGCAATAATACAAAGTTCAGTGGCAGAATGTGTAGCTAGCTGCTCCAAATCCTTAGCTTGGGAGAGGCGAAAGACAAATGGCATCAAACCCAGGATTAATGATACGACRTTTCCGAAAATCTGGTAACCAATTCCTGGTATGTAGTTGTTCACCTAGAAACAAAAGCAAAAATTTAACAAAAAATCTTTAATTTTGTAGTAAATCTTGTCCTTACTGATAGTACTACTTTACTATTAAAAGGATTAATTTTATAACTTCATACTGTGTATGAAAATTCCAACCAAGCACGTTCACAATTTGCTTCTAAGAAAAAGGAAGTCCCTTAAAGATGGATTAAACTAAAGATAGCAGCACAGAATGAAGCAAGAGCGCTTAATGCACAGCAAACAAGTATCACAAATCATTAAAAACCATTAATTGTTAATAAGATAGCCATTATATATCATTAAAAATATAACATTGCAGCAATAATACTCTAATACATTGTATTAAAAATGCCTCCACCACTGAATTAACAAAGAGCACCAGTCATTCTGACCTAAATCTCACCCCTATTAGGGTTTTGCTTTTAGGTCATATGCTTTTTAAAGGAATCCTGTCTGCCAAAGTGTTTATAGAGCAGACAAAACCGGAGGTTCACGATGCTGGCCATGTCTTTGCTAGAATTTACTTCTATGAAAAGTCAGATAGAAAGATCCGTACGAAGCCTGTGGACACAATCCTGCTTTCTGAGAGGGTGCAGAAAGGAAGCAGCAGTCTGTAACAGCTATTGGTAGCTCTCCTAAGCTATGCTCGGATTTGGGGTTCAGCCTTACAAGATGCTGGACTGAAATATAATATAAATTAAATGCTTTCCTATTTCTCAAGAGGCACAGTTGGAAAACTCCTAGAAAGGGAAGAAGTCAGACATCCCACTGCTTCTCTTAGATGTTTGCTTCTTTAACAAACACTTCCTCACACTTAACTTTAGCATCCTAACACTCACACCTGTATTTCTGATGTATTTCTAACTCAACATACTAGCTGTTTGTAGCAGCTGAAGGCACAAATAAAATCTGTGGAATACACCACTTCTGAATAATAAAAGAGGGATAACTATGTTAGTAAGTACCCAAAAATGCAAACATATCTTTATKGTCTCCTACTCCAAGTTTGGTAGCTCTGGTAACTAAATAGTGGTAGCAAAGAAATCAGTGATGTAAACCATGGAACAGTAACACTAACACTTTTTTAAGAAGTCATTTTGTCAGTGTTTAGACTCTAAATACAATATTTGCATAAAGTGAAAAGAATACTCACTCTGTTCATTATCATGCCACTGATTTCAAGTACAGACATATCTGCCTTCTTGCAGTCATTACCCTCCCATACGATTGCACTTATCTTTTCCAGTCCTGGATTCAGACTATGGATCCAGGGCAAGTGACTCTGGGGAAGACAAGACATTCCATCAGCAACAAACATCCACTCTTGTGTCACTACATCTTTGTCAGCAACATACTGGCAGAAAAAGCCTTTAGCCATATATAAATATTGCTGGGTATCACTTAGTATAATCTATGGTAAGACACATTCAACAAATGTTGACCAGGAGTCCTGTTTATGGAGTGAAGTAGAAGGGATTACATTTCTTATCACATTACATTTTTGTCCTACAGTATTCCTTAAATGTATATATATATATATATGTATTCAAATGCTGTACAGAAACAGAGAATTCCCTTTCCTCATATTGTTTATAYTAGTCTCCAGTTAGTTGAGGTTAATAAGGTTAATATTCAACTTTATTGCTCAGACATATCAAAGAGGGAGGTATGGAAAAGATCTACTTATAACCAGCTTTATTTTCACAATTATATAATAAAATATTTTATTTTCTGATTAACAGCAGTTTGAAAAACAGTCCTCTTAGGTTGTGCTTAAGGCCAACTTCTTTATTATTATTARAAAGAATCCTTGTTCTGGATAAAGGTGTGCTATGGTAACTCCATCTGGCAGAACTCAGGCAGCGCCTTAGGAGTCTGATCAATGCAGGAGCTGCAGAAAGCTCCTCTTAATTACAGCCTCCAGTGTCTCCTCTAGAGGGAGCAGCAACCCCCAGGAGTTAAAACTCAAAAACTCAATCCAGAATGAAAAAACACAACTGCAGACAACAAATTCAACTCTGTACTCAAAGAATTCCCGTTTATGTTTATATTTATATGTTTATAAGGAATGTAAACAAGCCTAAAAATAAATCAAATAATCGACACAGATCTCATTTTAAGTTCAGGCTGCAAGTAAAATCTGTGTTTTCTGAAAACTGGTGTCTTTTGAATTTTTTTTTTTTTGTTATTAGTTTAGCTAGCATTAACACTATCACTTACAATATATTCCTTAACAGTGGTTTATGGTTTATGCACTACCAACATTTATTACATGTTTAGCCAGAAGAATGTTTAATATTCTCTTATCTTAGATATCTCTTTATTTAAATGGTTCAAATAAAAAAACATGTAGGAGAAAAAAAAACAAAAACAAAAAAACCCCAACAACACAGGAACTGTAAATCAATTGGTATCTGTCCCGAATGGGATTTTGAATTAGTTTCTTAGTTTGAATTAGAATTTTCATTTAGAGTTAATATCCAAATAGTGAAATATTCCACAGGCCATTTCAGCATATTGTCTATGCTTCAACTGACACATTAAGGACTGAGTTGTACGAACTTGGAGGAACTTGGAGGAACTTCTTTACTGTGAGGGTGACAGAGCAGTGGAACAGGCTGCCCARGGATGTTGTGGAGTCTCCTTCTCTGGAGGTCTTCAAAACCCGCCTGGATGCCRCYCTGTGCCMYATGCTCTAGGTGTSCCTGCTTGAGCGGGAAGGTTGGACTAGATGATCTCTAGWGGTCCCTTCCAACCTTGAATATTCTGTGATTCTGTGTAGAAATCCACGATTCCCTGTTTTATTAAATCATTTTGGCCTTACTGCTTTCCTTTAACACGGAGTTCATCTCCACAGGTCTCCTGAACTTCCGATAAGAGGGAAAGTGGATGTGAGGTAAAAGCCAAAGCCAGCAACGTCACCAACCCACCTGATGAAAGGGGTCGTCCCGATACTCCTTCTTGGCGCCGGGGTTCAGCTGGGGGCTCTCCACGTCGCTCTCGCTGCTGCAGGAGGAGTGGCACTCGGCGCAGTGCAGCAGGTCCTCCCACAGCACGTCCTCCGTTTCCGACTCCGGCCTGGCGCTTTCCGAGTCTTGTCTGGAGCTTGAGCACCGAGAACTGCAGCTGGTCCCTGACTTGGCTGTGTCCTGGAATTCAGTTAAGCACTGGCATTAACGCAGCTCCTGTACTCTACACTCTTATCAAGAGCCTAGTTATAAAGTCCAAACAAAGTCAATCCGTGTTTATCTACTTTTTCTGTTCCGATCAATTATATTTCTAATCAAACAGTAGTACATGCTTAGTGAAAAAGTGCCAAAGAGAATGGTTGCACATTGTTAGACACAACACAACCATAGGATAGTCTGTAGTCCCTGATCTGTTGAGAAGGGGTCATATAATGAAGAATCAAATACTACTAAAAACTACTAAAAGGCAAGAAGCATTTTTCAGATTTCTAAAACTCATTAGTTCAAATTTCAGTAGCAATTAATACAGTCACATAATACAATTATGCCTCAAATATCTGATTTCATAAGATATAAATTAAGTTTCTTTTAAAAATGCATTAATTAGAACTTCATTATTCCGGTGACAATGAGCAAGACAAAAATGAGACTTCAAGTCATATTCACCAGATTGCAATTGTAATAATGTGACTGCAAATGAGAAAAGTGTCAATCACAAATTATTTTAATTAACTTGGTATTTTGAATTTCTGTCTCCAGTGGTTTTGGCTGAACTACTTAGGTAGTAATCAAAATGTCTTTCTTTGCTTATTGTATATTTTAAACAAATTCACACACACAAATCCACAAAAAGAGAACCATTTGGATGAAAGCAACATGAAGGGGAGAGAGCTGCTGTTGCCTCTTATCTCATCAGCTCCATCCATACAAACTGAGGATAGAAGGAACCAAGACCCAAGTATACTGACCAATATTCGGTCTATATGTAATTTACACTTTCATACCTAACATTTTAGTTGTTTATTTTAAGAAAGAGTAGTCAAGAAGCAAGCGTCTTTTCTTATGCTCAAATTTTACCCACATCTTTAGATAATCCTACAGAAAAATATCAGATTCGAGGCATTGAAATCCCTCCATATTTATATATAAAACAATCTAATGTTCTCTTTGAAACAAAGAGCCYTGAATCTGCTATCAGAATCAAGTGGTTTCCTACAATGTTGTTAGTCTTAAAAGCAGCACCCTTCTACTCACCACCACCCCCTGGCAATTCTCATTCCCTCTTAAAGCAAAATTTATTTCATGTCTTTTTTGAAGAACATACCCACTTTTCTAAACTAGAAAAAAAAAAAAAAAACCCAAGCAATTTCTGCAGGATTAGTAATTTAATATGCTTTTTAATACACTTCTATTTGAAGAGTTCTCTGTTCTTACTAAAAATCATGCTTAATTTATCTTCTATGAGCAATATTGTAAAGCAATATTTAGAAATTACTTGCTCTGAACTCTAGTCCTTTCTCTCACAAGTGGGAGATAACCTCAATGCAGAAAGACAATAGGTGAACTATTATCCATTCTTAAAAATAACTAAAATTTTTTTTCCCCACACAGCACAGTCATTACAGGGTACCACCGAGTCCTGAGTGAATAACAACCATGAAAACATTTGCTAAAACAACAATTGAGAAACATGAAGATAAAGGAAAACTTACTGCAGAAGTCAGGAATGTATCCACCAACTTCTACACTAAAATATACATATATTTAAACACAAAGAAAGCATTCATGGCTTTGAGCACTTCTGTTTCATTTGCTGTGTAGATATGTGGGGTAAGAGCTGGTAACAACAACTGAAGGCCTCCTCTTTATGGCATCAGACACAAGCAAATGAGCAACRTGTGTCAAGTGCTACTGCCAAGGCTGCCTCCTCAGTTCCTCAGCTCTGCACACTCCTCCCTAGCCAGTATCTTCAGTTTTCAAACTCTAAAATACTTTATACAAGAAAAAAATATATATTTAACCTGAAAAAATGTGACTGCTGTTCTTGCCCTCCATTTCTTCATGTCCAATCCTAGTAGCTGCATGAGTACACAGTCAAAAGAGACCTGCTGAAATATGGATCTGAAGTATTTCTCTTAAGTTACTTATCTTAAACTACATAACCCATGCCTTACGCACAGAACATTTCAAACAGCTAGCCCTCTAGAGCTTTCTAAATGAGGCTTCTATGAAACACACACACACACACACACAAAACAGAAAATAATTATGCTTTTTATGTAAAGCATATATCTCAATGCTTTGTAGTAGTCATCCCAGAAAGCAGTATGACTTGGACCTTCTAGGAAGGTGCTTACTGAGCAGGAGCTGCTCCCTCTTAAACCCAGCTGTAAGTGGCATCTATTCAGAGCAGTATTTACTCTTTACATTCTTTTCCCACAGTCCTGGGAGAAAAGTTGACATAAATAGCCTGTTTCTAAACACAAAAATTCCTCCTGTTAGGCTGCATACCATCAGTAAAAAGGRTGTAAACTTCTTAAAATAGAAGGAAAAGAGAGACACTTTTTCTTTCAATCTGAGTATCCCTATTGTTAGCTTTGATGTCTTCTAGACTCTTAAAATTTCAGTATTTTTTGTGTTCTTTTTSCAATACAGTAAGAACAATGATTGRATTTCATAGCAATAGTTCAAATGAYTGTTTTAATAAACAGAGAGAAATGAAAAATGCAGAGGAATAGTCAACCTCTTCTATTAAGACTTCTCCTGAAGAAAGCTACAAACTAAATGGACACCAAAGAACAAACACCATCAGGAAAATGTGAAATAACAAAAATACACCAATTATCAGATTGCCAAAGAGAGAGAGAAAAAGAGAATTTTTTTCCTATTATAAAATCATCATTATAAAATGTTCCCCTAAAAAAATGGAGTCTCCAGAAGAGAACTAGTGTCGAAAGACATCAATAGTTAGCCATGCTCTGATGAGAGATCTAAAGAAGGTATTTCAGAACACACAACAAAATGGATAAAATGAAGTTCAAAGAAATATAATAATAATAATAATAATAATAATAATAATAATAATAATAATAATAATAATAATAATAATAATAATAATAGTTGTTATCTGGGGAAAAAAACCTCTTTCTCCCAAGAACATGATTTCCAATTATTAGACTCCTAAAATGCAAAGGTTGAGGGAAAAAAGAATATACAGATGCAGAAAGTTGTTGACATTCTACATAGAAGAGGCAAGAGCAAAGCACATACCTCCAAAGGGTAGTGTTTCTTGTAATGGTGAGATTTCCTGTTGCGCACGGTGCAGTCACTGGACGTGCGCTCTACGTGGCGCCGCAGGGAATAGCCAGTTTCGGGCCCCTCCTCACTTGAAACTTCATCCGATAAATTAGCTACTGTCCTGTGAGTATCCTAGTTCAAACAATATGGTCTTAGTAAGACAGGCACTCACACCAAGTCTTGTGCTGAACTATTAAAATCTTCTTTTCTTTTCTGCAACATCGTTATCAATCGTCATTTGAATAAAAAAAATTGGATTCTCAGTTGTAAAAAACGAATGTTACGGCAAATTTTATCAAATAGAAACAGAAATATCAAAACAAGCATTTCTCGGAGAATAAAGGGTAGTTCATTGCCCTGAAGAACACTTCTGACATTCTTATGTTAAATGCAAGTTTGTCTAAAAGAAATATTTCCGGGAACAAACATATACAGAAGCAACATGTACAGAAGAAAAAACAAAATTATGACAGCAGACACCATAACATTCAATTATCAGCACATAYGGCACAAAGCAGTTGTGTGTACCTCCTCTTCCAGCTGTGAAGTGCTACAGAGAGCCTGTAAAATACTCAGATTCCTATTTTTTCCTCACTTTCCATTTCCCTTATTTAAGTCAAAACAAAAGCAGCCCTTACAGGGAAAAAGACAGGGAAGCACAGCTCCTTCAACTTTGTAAAATTTTCATATATTTTCACTTTTTTAAAAAAAATATGTGATTGCAAAATAAGACACCATGGAATTTCCTTTGGAGTCTTTCTGTTGTAAGTGAAATGCTCCAAGGACAGAAGATGTGAGGTAGTTATCTATGAACACAGAGACTTTTAGGCGTCACTCCCTCTTCCATGATGAGTGTTGTCTTCTGAGATGGTTCAAGCTCAGGTTGTTTCTGCTACTTCAACAGTTGARTTGCACAAGCAAAGAGCAACTCACAGGACAACCTGTCGCAGCACTGACAAAATATGTCAGTTTTTGGAAGAAGGGATGAGATGAAGGAGAGAAAGGGGAGCCTATTCTATACTTCTCTTAGAGATATATGTGTACACTCCAAGAAAGCTAAACAGAGACAAGATTTCATTCTTTTAAATGTAAAACCCGTAAAATCTAAAAACTCTTTTTAATTTTTTTAAATTTTAATATTTTTAAAATATTGGTTTGTTGAATTTTATCAAAACTGAAAATGTTTAGAATTGACAGAGACAGCTGCATCTGGGTTACAATCAGTGCTGAGGGAACATCTCCCATACAGCAAGAGCCAAGGAAGCTTCTGGCATCAGATGAACCTTCATGGCCACCATTCTGACTTCATCATAAGGATCTTCATGGGCTTGGTAAATGATCTAGCTCTGGAATCCCAAATGAAATGTCCTTCTTGAGTAAAACTTCGTGATGTCTTTCACCACCACTGCCTCCACCTCTTTCATCTTTCCTCCTACAAGAAACCATGCCTACTTCATTAGCAGGGAAATGCAGCTTTCCTCATCTTTTAGAGAGATCAACCAAAAGAAAAGAAGGGAATAGGAAGGTGATTCACAGGTAAATGCTCAGAAAGGTCACAAACGTGCAAGTTGCCAGTGCTGTGGAATTTAGCAAAAAAAAAAAAAAAAAAAACCACAGGCCTGCACTAGCAGTAGTAAAAGAGAAAGGAAAAGGAACAATGTGTTCACAGAATGGTTGAGGCTGGAAGGGATCCCTAGAGATCATCTAGTTCAGCCTTCCTGCTCCAGCAGGGACACCCAGAGCACGGGGCACAGGGCGGCATCCAGGCGCCTTTGGAAGATCTCTAGAGAAGGAGACTCCACAGCCTCCCTGGGCAGCCTGGGCCAGGGCTCTGGCACCCTCACACCAAACAAGTTCTTCCTCACATGCACATGGAGCTGCCTGGGTTTCAACTTGCACTCATTACCCCTTGTCCTGTCACTGGTCACCACCGAGAAGAGTTTGGCCCCTTCCTCCCTACATTCTTCCCTCACGTACTTAGACATATTCATCAGATCCTCTCTTAGTCTTCTCTTCTCCACACTAAACACGCCCAGCTCGCTTAGTCTTTCCCCACATGAGAGATACTCCAGTCCCTTCATCATCTCTGTCGCTCTCTGCTGGACCCTCCCTAGGAGCTCCACGTCCCTCTTGTCCTGGGGAGCCCAGAGCTGCCCCCAATACTCCACGTGCGGCCTCCCCAGAGCTGAGCAGAGGGGCAGGATCCCCTCCCTGCCCCTGCTGGCAACATCCTCCTGRWGCAGCCAGGAGCCCATTGGCCTCCTTGGCCACAAGTTCAGCAGTTCTAGAAGAAATTGTAGGTAAAGACAGCACATAAATTTGGGTGCTGCAGTAGGGACATTTAGATGGGGCCCTCCTACAGGACACAGGAGATACAAATTCGCCCCCGTCTTGAGATTCTGRTCTGCATTTTCTTTATGCTCCATTATTCATCAGAAATGAAGTATCAGTGAGAGTATCCAGAGAAATTAACACCATGGAATTTTAAGCAATGTTTCTAAAAAAGCTGTCCCTTTTTCCCTTTYGCATGGTGAAGTTACCTAGGAAAGCAAATATTTCCTCAATTTTTATCAAGAAAAGACGAAATAACATTTTTAATCTTTTCCCTTTTGTAATATTTTGATGTTTGACATGGAGACATCTCTTTTTTTTTTTTTTTCTTTTACTGAAATCCAACAACGCAATTTTGATGGTGTGCTTGTAAAGAGGAGATCTGTACAGGGATAAGRAAATGCAGAAACTAAGAATAAAATAGAGACTTATAAACATCACTTTGTTCCCAAGCTTCCATTTTCGAAGCATCTTACATAAAAAAAGAAATGATAATCCATTAAAAGCATCCTAAGTATACATGACACAGAATGTGACACACTAATAAGCAAGAACACGCACTTACTTTGTGATGACTATGGTTGTTGAATGTGTTTTTCACTGCTGCAGTGCTCCACCCCGGCTCTTCTGGCTTAATCACTTCACAGGGCTGCCCGTGGGCCTGGACAAAATCCTCACTGCTTTTACCTGTCTTTTTCCCATCGAGGGAGACATATCCGTTGTCAGTCTCTGTTGATTTATCTATTGAGTTCTTTGCTTTCTTAGATCTATTTTTGAAACAAATATAGGCAGAGAATTAATGAATTTTTCAGGCTTTATTTTTTTTAACTTTGACATTCTGTTTACTCTCCTCTACCTGTGTTTTAGTTTTACTACTAGTACAAATGCAAACTAATGAACAAAATTAAAACTTGACGGAATATTTGTAATTTTTGCATTTTCCAAATAATGTCTGTTACTTTTTTATTACAAATAGTTTTGCAAAATAAACAGTGTTTGAAAGAAAATTATATAACAAGTCAATGAAGAGAAAAGGCAASCTGTGTTTCACGATTAAAATGTCCTAGCAACCATTTGACAATATAAATCAGAAACTTCATATTCTATCTTAACTAAAAAGAAGGGAAAAAATGAAGTATGCTAAACTTTCTTTAAATGTTATTAATTCAAAAAAATGCCATTTCTTAAAGTTGGAAATGAGCTTCATTTTACTACTTCAGACACACAGATTTGTCTTTTAATCACTCTGCTTACTGACAAGTCTGCCAAAGAGATGATTTATGCCTTCCCATATTACTCAATAATACCACTGACCAAATATTCAGATATATCTTCCAAACGCAGTAATGAAGCCTGTTTTCAAATCACAAAATCACTTTGTGCTCAAATAAATTAGGAGGAAACTACCAATACTTCATGAATCCTCTTCCTGTAAAAATCCAGCCCTTCTCTAGTGAACAGATGCAGTAACAAGAATGTGCAGGGTCAGAAAACAGCATGCTCGGAGTCTGGATATAACTGCTCCCCCAAATTAGGGCGCACAATTGGTAAAGAAATTAACGTAGAAGCTTGTTAACCTATGGATAGGGGAGACCATATAGAAATCCAAATTTCACCTAAGTTTCTATATCACAAAGTGACATGGAAAATCTTTACCTAGAGAGCAGTGAAAATCTCGTATTTTGCTTTGCCTTTTAAAACCAGCTCAAACTGATATGAGCAGATACTCTCAGAATTCTTTGGGAGAAAAGAGAAAAAGCAGCATAAATCTTMATTTTCCAGAATATATATGTATTTTTAAATGAAAGTGAAGCACTCTGGACACTAGATAAGTTACCCAGAAGCTGCCCGATTGATCTTACACATGTCCTCTTATGGGGAAACTCTATGATGCAGGAAGATTATCACATTGTTCCCTTTAATGTGAACACTAAAACCTTTTTTCTTCTTTTTTCTTTTTTTCTTTTTTAAAGGTGCTGCAGTTAATAATCCTTGAATAGCACTGAATTGTGCTGCATCAAACTCCAGGGGAAGGCATAAGGATAAAACGAGGTAAGAAAGCAGATCCTAGAGTCTACRAGCTGAAGACGTGACCTCTTCTACAACAAGAGGCTGAAATCCATCCAGCAAGACTCAACAGTAGTGAAACAAATTACAATATATGCAGCACCCTTGTCTTTAATGAGGTAGACATTCTGTCTTGCATTGGATTACCCAGCAGAAGATTGGATTACTCTTTAATATGCACATCTTATGAATCAGAATAGTTGCCTCATACCCTTCCTGATACAAGGTGTTTTACATACACGAGGGAGACCTGAACACAAGGAGGCTGGGGAGAACTCAATAAAATAGAACAAATCCATCATCTCTTAGATTATGGACACTCTACTCCTTCCTGGAAAATAATTGTAACTTCTTTGGGTTTTTTGGTCTTGTATGAAGCACCAAGTAACCAGAGCTTCAATTGGGAAGCTGCACTGCAGAATTTTCCTGCTATTCCTTGACATGTTCCCAGAGTTCTCAGTCAAGTGTATTTTTCTTAATAAAAAAGCACAAAACCATCAAAAACGCTCTTGGGAATTATTATGTATTTCTGTAGTTATAATTTTATTATAAACTTACAAAGGTAAAAGGACAGCAAGATGTTTAGGATGTTTCATGGTGTATTTAAAACTACAGATTCCACTTAAAACTCTGGAAAATGATTTGCAAAAAAAAGTTCTAAATCAAAATGACAAACTTTAATTCACTATACAACACTATACAATTTCCTTTTCAGCTGGACAAGTTCCTGACATGGTTCTCCCTCCTGACAGACCCAGATCTGTGTCTCTAAAAATGAATAGGCAACAAGTGACTAAAAGCTACTTATAGCAGCTTGAAGGATCAGTGTTGCCAGATGGGAAAACTTTCTCAGTCACTTTATGCTCTTCATCCTTTGGAGACGGTGCATGTGTTAAGTAGTCATCACTGAGGCTTAAAATCTATGTATACTAGTCGCAAAAAGGTTTAAAAAAATCCTAAACACACAACATTTGCTAACTGGAAGGGCTCCTTATGCCCCCAAGGGAACAAAAAGGGAAAGAGAAGGAAAAAAAAAAAAAATCCCTACTAATGCCTGCTTTCTTAAAGCAAATGACTGTCTTCTCTGAACACAGAAAACATTCAAAAGTTTGCAAAATCACAGTCTACATATCCTAGAAAATAATAACRCATACACAGAAGAATTCATTTACAAGTGGGTTTACGCAAAGAACAGTAGAGGTATCTCATGCTACTCTGTTTGTCAGATCTAGTTTAACCTACTTAGTGAAAAACAGAATTATCTCCCCTCTCCTTATTTTTAGATATCTTGAAATGCTCTCCAGAGCTGCAATTAGGTGTTCTCAGTATGTAACATAACACAAGATAAGCCTCACCAGAGGTTAGGAGCACATATTACAAGTATGACAAACATGTTAGTGTCACAATATGTAAGATGTAACATGCACAACAAAACATCAACATAACCTGCAGTATCCCTTTTCTTCATTTCATACCMTGAGTATATTTTCTCTGTTAATAAGTGCTAATAAGTGTATAGAGCTCACACATCTATATTACAGGTTACTTAAAAGCTTTTTTTTAATGCCTAGAGAACTGCACGAGCAAACAGCTCTAGAACATAACGATAGGTGTTTCTTCCAATCATTAAAAAAATGCACGCTCAGTGTTTACTTGTAAACTATACTTTGTGCATGTTTGAATCTTGAAGGCTTTTCATCCAAAAAAAGTACGCAATTTGGTGACAGTGATAGACATCTATAAAAATTCTGTCAGAGAATTAGAAGCAATCAAGTAAAAATTAAACAGTCAAATTTTCTGACTGGATTAAAAGAAACTAAATTGGTTCATCTTTCGTAGCCCACACAGAAAACCCCAGCATCAAAATATTACCTCATGCACAAACAAAAGGCAAACAGAAGAGAAAGATAATTCTGTATGTCTTGAACTTTGATGCATCAGCATATGCAAAGTGAAGGACAAGAACACAGTCATGTTCAAATATTGCGTTCAATTTACTACCAAAAAACAAACCAAATCTGGATCAATAGAGGTTTATCTAATCATTAGATCAATGTTTACTCTTTCAGAAAAGGGATAGTGCATCTCTGACACATATATAGCCTTAAATAAATACAAACCCTGATAAAAAGAAAGCAGCATGCCAGATATCTCTGAAGACAGCGCCAATACTGTAAGAGGTGCTTGTACCGTAGCTCTGCACTGTTCCCTCCTGCGTGTTATCTGTGGTACTAGAGCCATCTCCTTCCCTATGTACTTCCAAATGTGCTGCTCTCCTTAATTTCCTTCATTAGGAGAGATTAAAATGGGAAGGTAGCTTTATAAATGCAATCTATTAGTTCTATAAGGTGTTGAGCAGTTTTAAGCATGCAAAAAAGCAGCAATATATCAATGCTTTGCTAAAGGTTTATCATGTTGATTTAATAAACACCATTTAATAAAGCTTAGCATAGCAATCATTCATTTTTATAACCCTTAAGACAAGGATATATTTCATAAAGCCAAGATATATTTCAACTGATCACGAGAGGCTTTAACCTGCAAAATATGAAAAACTTACTGCAGGTTTTCCCATTTTAATGGGACAAACTCACTGTAGCAAAACATATTCAATGAAGTGCTAAGACTTAATTTCTATGTTCCCAACCACATTTTTTCATGTACACTTCCCACAAAAATCATTAATCATTTCTCTATGAAGCTCTAAAACTAAATTTAGAAATAGTTCAACACCACTAACATTCAATTACAAGCTTCTTTGAGGCAAAATGTCAGATTCAATGCATTAAAAGTTAACTTTAAAGCATTCATTTAAGTTAGTTCATCACAGATTTTAAATAGGAAAACTGCAATTTACGTGTCAATTTTAAACTTTCAGACAAAAGCAGAGCATCATTTACTCATCCCTTGCAAAGCCCAGACTACAAACTCCCACATTTTTCCATGCATGTTCCTCGGAAGAGTTTAACAACCCGAAATGGGGAATATTTGCCCCAGACTCTACCTTCTTCTTTTGCCCCCCGTGCTGGGAGGGGGCTTAGGGGTTCGTGTGGAAACTATCTGGCAGTGCACAGTGCCGAGCAGCAGCATGAGCCACACGGGCCCGACCACTTCAGTCAGAGGGATGTTATGGGGGCTCCGCGCTGTGCAGAATAACACTACAGCAGCAACTGCAGAAAAAAAAAAAAAAGGAAAATGAAGTTTAGTTCACACATATGCAGTGGCTGGACTGCCCAGCTCCTCACACTAGTTGGGTTTGCTGAAAATTGGAAGCAGTCACAGGGATTTCTTTATTTGTATGTTTAAACTAACACAGAACGATCCACCAAGTTTGGCGGGCACAGGAGTTAGCAAACCAGGAAAGGGCTGCCAGAAGGGCGGCAATCTCTCCATCCCTGGAGATACTCCAAACCCAGAGGCCGTGTCCTGAGCAAGCTGCTCTGCTTCTCCTTGCTCTGAGCAGGCCTTTGGCCAAGGTCATCTCCACAGGTGCCTTTTTACCTCAGGTGTCTCCTGTGACTCTCAGACTACACCTTGGTGTAAGCCCAGGAATGACCAACACACTAGGGACTCCTTATACACTGTAGCTGAAAGTATTTTAAATTTCCTGTTTCAAACAGAGGACAAAACCTTGGGCACAGACAATATTACAGAGGTACTTGTATGTATATTTTGTAGCAAGGAGGAAAGATCAAAAAAAAACATGTGAAATAAGAGGTGGCCCAACTGAAGTGACTGGGACGTSTGATGGGAAAGGGGACAGGCTCCAATTCCCCAGCTAACTTTGTAATCCTCTGACCAGCTTTTCTTGCATAAATCACAGCTGTTTTGGCTCCTATACACAGAACCCAACCACTTCTGGAGCCCTGAAATGCCCTTGTTCACAGAAACAAAGAAATCAGTGTATCCAAGAAAGCAGYTATACATTTCAAGGACCAAACAGCTTATCTTTTAATATTTAATATTTAAAATTTAGAAATATACTTCTAAGAAGTTTGAAAGTACACACACACACATAACAGACTGATAACATTCATTTCACCTCAATAAGCAACTGTTTCATCACTAKTAAAGTGTCTTTGGTTCATATTCAAGAAATATAGGATAGAAACACACCATATAATTTTGCACTTGAGRTAAGTTTACCCATTATAATGTTGAAAAACTTTAAAAGCAGTAACAAAGTTACAGCACAACTTAGGTGATAAGGAATCAGAAAAGCAATTTTTATGTCTGTGTTTATTCACTGGCTTGTTATATGACCTTGAGCAAGAAACTCTGCAGTTCTCTTATCACACTCTTTGCTAATCATATCTATTTATACTGAAGGAAGCCAAYGCAAACAAAATATGGAGCTTTCTCTACAGCCAAGGAGAGAGTTCTTTGCTCTAAGTTTATGTAAACCTTAGGAAATATCCTGCTAAGTTAATCAATTCCAAACCAATAATTGAAAGTAATGGCAGTTTACAAATCCATAAGAACACTTTAGAATTAAAAGGTCGTTCAGMTAAATATCTATAACAAAAATCAAGTCATAATACTTGATGATGGTATCAAATAAGATGTTTTACTACAACACAAAATTTAGATTCAGCACAGAAGTGTTGAATGGCCACTGAGATTTCTGAAGTATTTTGCCATTAATAGATTGCTGGTTCTGGCAGGGGCTTTCTGATCTTGTATGAACTGAAAACCAGAAAACACCTTCAGAGTAAAATAGAAACATGATGTTAGGGTCATATATGGTAGAAAGAGAGGCTGCCCTTGGCTCAAGTGTGTGCTTCCCTCAGTCTTATTATTTTGCTACTTCTTTAGCAGCTTATGAAGGCTCCACAGACTGAAAATGGGTACGTTCAAAAAAAAAAAAAAAGTTTAGGCATTAGAACAAAAAATTATAATACTAAATTTTACTAAATATAATGAYGGTGATATAATAAATATAGTGATGACTGTTTCTCAAAATAAGTTACCTAAAAACATGGCAATGAACTAGGTATTATTCATGCAGCTTACCATCTATAATGCTATTGTGATAAAATCACTTAGCATAACGCACACAAAGGCTAAAATATTCTATAATACTTCTAAAGTACCTRTGCCTTAGATGTGGTAAAGGGGATGTTCTGAGAGAAGGCCACGTGAATATTTGTCAATATGTTCCATGTTTTGGAACTCCAGCACCGGGAAATTCCTTACACATGTTCTCTAYGCTGCTAACATCACCAAAAGCAGACACTTTTCCCTTTTTCCATGTTTCTAGTTTTACAGATTTTTCCAAAAGATTCAGTGATTCACAACAGTATGGACAGATGGCAAAATAGTAATTCTATGTCATAACTGAATTTCAGTGGAAAAATGTGTCCATCATTTAGTTTCTCAGTGTGCTTCAGGTGCTCTCAACTTTCATCAACCTTCTACCCCATTCCTGCTGTCCTCACTTCCGATACGCCTGGTCTCTTGTTGGCCTTCACACTGTGAAGACATCGACTCACTACATTACATTCCTGCCTTTCTGATTTTCCTCTTATGTATTATATATAAATTAAGTGCAGCATAAAATCAGCTGTCTAGAAATCAATATTCGGTGTCCTATTCAAATGTTGAAAACTGCCATCTGTTTGGCAACAGATGCCCCGAAGTCCTTCTCTAACCTAGCAAGTATAAAACTGCCTAGACAGACACGTGCTATTCCCATGGGAAATGGGGAAATCAGCAGAAGGCCACAGGACAACAGCCTGTTATTTGTCAGTCATTCAGGAGCATGGCTGAGGTTTGACTGAAGTGTAAGCTAGAAGCTTAATTGCATCTAATATGAGCAGGTAACATGGGGAAGGCCACCTGGAAGCTGGTTAGGGATCATGCCAGCAGGTTGCACACAGTCACACCTTGGCAGGTCTGGCATTTCCTGCTTCTTGGTAACAAGCTCTTGAACCGCAGAAGTATCAGGAAGATTAAAAGCTCAAGATAAAATACAAGGCCCAAGTCAAAAGGCATTTTGACACCTCTCAGTCCTGAAACAATACGGACCTGGAAATCTGACTTACATATAGAGACGACAACCTAACATATACGCCAAATGCTGAAGAAAGGCAGTGAGGAAATCCTTAATTTTTCAAGATGTCCCCTCTATACACTGAAAAAAAAAATGTTAATCCAAAGACACATGTTTGGGACTGCAAAYAGTTTCAAATAATACTGGAACAAACCATAGTAACACACAGTGAAGTATGATGCAAAATTTTTCAAATGGCTAAAATAAGCCAAATGGTTAGAGTTCTGCCAAAGCTGTAAGCCAACCCTACCTTGAAGCAGGTACAGAACGAGCAGCCAGAAAAAGATGACCCTCGATGTCACCTGGAGCCACCAGCCATAGAAGAACGGAAAGAACACGACTCTCACAATGCCTTTGCGGGTCAGAGATGTCCAAGGACTTTCAGGTTTTGCTTTAGCAAAAGCAGATCCTAAAAATAAACAAATAAACAAATAATAATAATTAAAAAAACATGGAGAGAAGGAGAGAGATTTTAAATAAGGTTAAAAATCTGGATACAGTTTATTGTTATGGCTAATTATAACTTTAGTTGCTGATATGAGAGTGGTTAAGATGTTGAAAAGAAATACCAGATTTAGATAAATAAGTGTACTTAACTATTGATCCTATAAATAACTACATCCTCAATCCAAAGCCTGACTACTGCCATCGGAATCTTCTAACAATATTTACATTTTCGGGAGGTGTGCGTAACCAGACGCCGTTTCCTACCATGTCAAAACTATTTGTTTACTTGGCCTCACTAAGATACCAGAAACTCGGTGTGAAGCAAGAGGCAGCGACACGAGGAGCTCGCAGGCCTGGGCGGGCAGAGCGGAGCGGCAACACGGGCAGCTGCCCCGGCCAAATCACCCAGGAAAGCGCCCAGAGGTGCCAAAGGGCAGCGGGCAAAGCCAGGAGCAGCAGCAGGGCAGGGAAACCACGTCGGGAAAGACGCCCCTCTGTCCTTCCTCCTGCCCCATTTCTGGTCTCACTCACTCCTTTCTCCTATCCTCCCACTGCTTTTTCCTCTTGAAAATTTCCCCGCCTCTGGATCAAGTTTTCTAATAAAGTTTGCTGAAAGAATTTTGTTATTTTAAAATCTTCATTAGGCAGAYCTATGAATGAATCGAAATCACTATGGAAGATGGTTATTTACATTTGTAGGCCAGTAAAAATATGCTGAATGATACATTTGGAAGTCGAGGCTGTGTTCTTGCTCAACTACCCAATTTCATTTCTGTGTTGAGCAATGTTTAGGGATAATATATTCCAGACTCCTTCATAAAGCAAATATTCGGACCTCACTTTATTTGCCGAGATTTGGCATTTCTCTACCTTCTCTTTTATTAGTCCAAATAAAACCAGCACGAAACTCGTGTAAGACTAAGCAAATKACTTACCTGGTGCTTCAGGATTCATGATGCTCCTTGTACGATACTTAAACAATTCCATGCTATCCATAAACAGAAGCACCGACACACGTAGAACAATAACCATTTACCAAAAAGAGCACATTTTCCTTCCCCACACTCCTTGGCACTCAATGAGAGGGAGGCAGTACCTCAACCTAACTGTGTGCTATTTCACTAGTGAAAAAGGGAAACATTTGCTTAGAGCTAATGAGGATGAGACTTAAATTATGACCAGGCTATCAATAGGCCAGCACAACCAGCCCCTGCCCCTAGGTCTGCTGAGCACCTCTGCTTTCCTTACACTTGCCATGACTGAGCCCTGTGCTGACACAGCTAAAACACATCTTCTATTCCCATTTTCTGCAGGTTTTAACAGTGAGAAGTCAGCCCGGCACTGGCACTAAGGAGCACTACTATAATAGCTGTTAAAAGCAGCTCCTTTTCTTAATAATCTTGCCAAATTTCTTTTCTTCTTTTCTTAAAATCTTCCCACATTTCATTACATAGAGGGTAGATTTTCTAATGCCTATTTTCCTCCCTGACAAGCGAATAAGATCAGGTATTTCACCGAACTATTAAAATTTCCACAAAACTTCAGCTGATTAGAGAGTTGAACTGACAAAACACTACTTGAACACATTCAGGGCACGCTGGCTCCTCAGTTCGGGTAAAGAAACACCAAAGAATATTTTTTGCCTTTGTCTTTGCCAGGTATGCAGGAAATGAAAAAAAAAAAAAAAAAAAAAGAGGAGGCTTCTTCCTTTTCTTACCATTTCATTCTTTACCTCAGGAAAGAAGCATTCAAGGTCTATACAATTTTTACAGACCGGAAATTTCAACATAATATTTCTTCTAGTTGTCATAAGATTTGGAAGAATACCTAAATATATAAAAATAGGAGATTTCTAACCCTTATTCCAATACTAGGATCTAGGATAACTAATCGATTTCTCTACTCGAAATCTAAATATCAAAATTAAACTGGAAAGCATTTTGAAATTTTAATCTAGAGACCTTCTTTAAATGGTATTTCCTATCTGTTCTCTCAAAAAGCACATGTATTCAGTTTAATATAAATATAAAATATAAATAAATTTATATATTTGCTAATCCACTCTTGTTTCAGGACACAGRACAGTAGGGTTTTGTTTTTGTTCTGCACATGACCCTCAAAACTTTGAGCTACTGAGAAATGCAGCTTTTTTCCAGCTCAAGACCTACCTCTCACGAGATCAACGTCTATGAGGTCTGGTTTCACATGTCCTGTTTTCTTTGGTTTGTTTCTCAAACCCTGCAAGACACAAATRCAGTCAGAATACATTCACACAGAACTCAAACTGCAAAAGAAAAATACTGTTGTGGTCAGTAATTATATTTAACCTATTTTGCAATCAAAAATTCAGACAAATACATAAGCTTCATAGATATAAAGAAGTGTGAAATAAATGTTCCAGGCAACAGGGAACCATATATGTCTTTTACACACTTTAAAACCTATATAAAATCTTGCCAATTACTGACCATAAGGTAGTTTGCAAACACGATTAAGCTCCGAGCGTTCATTTCCCACGGCTTGGGATTACGCAAACAACACATTATGCACACACTTGCAAGAATTAGTAATATATTTCTATTGAGTTTTCACAACTTTGGCCACAMATTACTTTCCTGAAACCTTTTTCTATCTCCAATTAAACTTCACAAAACGTGCACAGTGTAACTCCTTAATTCGAGAATCATAACAAGCTGTGTTCTACATCAAGAGCCACTAAAACTAGCAAGCTCCACCACTCTAGTGCAAAAATCTGGACAAATACTGAATTTTTCTTAACACCGAATAAGAAGGAAAGGGAAGWAAAACAAATAAAAATAAATAAAACAGACTCCTCACCCACTAAAATAACACATATAYGATAATAAAAAAAAAWWAAAAAAAAGGAGGAAAGTCTCTGCTTATTCTGTCTTTTAGAAACAATATCTTCCTTGACTGAAGAGCCAAGCAGAGTCTTGCATGACTGTCATGTTTATTTTTAAATCTAAAATGTGATACTGTGCTCTCAAGCTTTAGACAGAGATGGAAACTTATTCCAATCCCATTACACTATGCTCTTAGTCACATTACCCAAAACTGATCCAAAGAGCACAACGCATACAGAGTAAAATCTAACACGTCAAAGAAAAGTTAGTACRGGGATGGAGTTATGATGGAAAGGGTTTAACAGTTTTCATTCAAAAAGGAGTTAAATTCACTGGTAAATTTTAAATTTCATTGTCAGCTTACATAAATGTGTAGAAACATTTATTAAATATAAGCATTACATTGAGGTGAATGTGTAAAAATGAAATGAATATTAATGGCAGAACAGTGAAATTTGGCCATTCACTTTTCTTAAATCTGATGTCAGCTGGATTCTGCAGTGAAAGCAGAACTGCTCACAATGAAATAAAAACAAAGGGATCACTAGGTATGTCTATTAGGAAAAAAACAGACTTGACATAAACAAACAGAAGTAATATTACTTTAACAGTAAAGTAATAATAAAAAATAATACTTCTATAGAAGTAAAACATAAATAGAACAAAATCAGCTTGTAGGATGGTAAATGGAGAAAAACAGTACCGCAGGAGAAATACATGCAGAGGGTCTCAGGTGGAAATTTTTTTTTWAAGAAATCTTAAGACTACAGCATTATATGTGGAGGGTGAAACGAGCCCACAACTAGCATGAGCATAATTCCAGAGCTAGTTAGAGAGTCACGTGAAATCCTCCATAAGCAAGTTACTCTTGTGCAAAATGAAAAATTTGAATCTTAGAAATGAAATGTTGTATGATAGAGTAATTCTCAAATATRTTTTGAAATCTAAATAAAGATTCACATAAAAGAAATAAACCTTCTCCCACTCAAGCCCTATGAGCAATCTACTGCAGTGGTGAAAACTGTGGTTTTGGTCTTAAATACAGAATTCTGAGGGAGGAAAAAAAAAGAAAAAAAAATCAACTGAGCAGTGTAGGTGATGATTCGTTTTTGGAAAGTGCTGCTCTCACCTCTCCTTAGGACCCCTGAGCTTCAGAAACAGATATWATATATCTGTATCTATAATATACATATTGGAAACAGATTTTTCCACTCAAATATAGTGATTTTCCATGAAGCTCAGTTCACTCAGCTGCAGCAGTGTTAAGATTGCAGTTGTCATCTGCAGTACCTGAGCTCAGAGTTTGTTTCAGGGTTATCTTTATTACACAAACCTCTGTCAACACCAGCTTACACCAACAGTATCCTTTCTCCTCCTAYGTTGAATTTGGTGATTATTGGACTACAGACCCAAACAAGCCACATTTCTAAGAGGCACAGGTCCTCTCTGGGGTATTATTTGAATCATGTCCTACTATGCAGTAGTTACAAGACCTTCTACTCCAATGGTGACTGGCTTTCATGGTCACTGAAAGGACACTGAAAATGGGTAATATGTGAGGGTCTTGGTTTAAAACTCCTTGTGCTCCTTGTCAAGGATGTTTCTGAACCATCTCTCTGCACACTCCTGACCAACGGTGCTATTCCATGGGATTTCTGTAAATGTTTTCAACAGGCCAGACAGCTCTCAAGTTGAAACATTTTTGGCACTAGCTTTGACAGCTGCACATACTACTGGCCCCACTWGCACCGTAGGGAAAACAGCCCCAAAGATTCCAGGGAGACAGGGACATGGCCACGGTGATCCAGGAAATTTGTGACACAGAAGGCTCTCAGGGAAGTTTTCATCCCTTTGGTGCCTCCAGGAGGGCAACCACTGAGGAAGTTAAAAAGCCCCCGTTTTCTTGCAAGAGCTCCCCGTGCTCTGAGCAGTCCCGCTCTTGCGCGGAGCAGAGCRCTCGGCTCCTCGTTTGAGGGCATTCACCATCGAGAGGACACTTGTACGGGAGGCTCCCGCTGACGCCAACAACATCACGTCTCAGAAGAGACCGTGAGGGGCCACAGGGCTCTGGCAGCGCCCCAGGCATYGGGATCTTTTCGGAGGAGCCGGCAGCAGCGCCGGGCCTGGGGCCTGCAGGGGCGGCGCGGCCCGCAGCGGGAGCCTCTTGGCTCTCCCCATGCCGGGTGCAGGGCCCGCAGGGGTGACCTAGGCCTCAGTGGGTGCCCCTTGGCTCTCCCCATGCTGGGCACCGGGTGCAGGGCCCGCAGGGGTGGCACAGGCCGCAGCAGGCGCCTCTGGGCTCTCCCTGCGCCCGGCACCGTGCAGCTCGGGGTCCCGCTGAGGGACGGAGCTTCCCAGSGGCAGCGCCAGGGACATGTGGCTGTGCAGCACCACCTAGAAGGTCGGGCGTCCACCTTGGGAAGCGCTTGCCGTAAAAACAGCATCGCTGTAAAATTATCATCGCTGTAAAAACATCACGGTCTCCAAATTAAACATGAATTTGCACATTTTGTACATAAGTCAGGGAACTTGTCAGGCCCGGTCAGTTATAGTTTCCACATTAATACAAACAAATCTCCCTAATGGATTCTGCTTGGCTACTTAAGCACCACGGCAAAAGCAGGGGAAAGGAGGGGCGGGAAAACTGAAGCAAGGAACATTTTGCTGTTGTTAAACGTTAGGAATGGCTTCGAAACTCATGCAGTGATAGCAAATTTCTTGTGTGCAATATTTGAAGAAAAAAGGTTAGTGGCAAAAAAAGTTAATGGCAGTAACTCTGAAATCATGGAACATGGCATAACGTACAATCCATAAAACCGTTACAGACAGGATTGATTTTTCACCCCCAAAAAGTACCTTAGCACTGTGTCAGACACTGATGGCACTGTTAGTTAAACCAAAATGCAAAAAAAAAAAAAAAACCCACTGTTAAACTGCTTGTTGAGGTACAAAGCCTGAAGTACTCACCAGTCTAATAAACTGTATAAAACAAGGACAGCATCATAAAGGAGGAAAAGTAAACTGGAGGGATAAGGGAACTAACTGAAAGCAAAGAGAGCTCAGAGAACTGAAATTAGAAGGCATCATAAAGAAAAGAGAAAGATAAACAAAGGCACAAAAAATAAACTTTGCTTTAAGATAACCAAGACCAAAATAAAACTGTACCAAGGTACAGAAAAAAACATGCAGCGCTTTAAATACCATAGATAATTAATTATGTAAAATAAGTAGGGCATAATATGCCAGTTATGTTTGGTTACTGTCCAGAAATCTAATTTGCCAGTTCTAAGGAATAACACATGCATTGTAAACAACATCAGCATACCAATTTGCAAAACGTTGAAATGYCAGAATATTATTACCTTTATTTCTCTTTGCTCTACAGATTTTTCCCATATTTGTTGATCATATGCRCCAATCTAAGAAGAACATAAGAAATCTAAATTAGATTTCAAGAGACAAAAAATCAAACAAAATCAGTTTATCTTCTACAGAGGTAAGCAAGAAGACAGGAGGTTATTTCTTCCAAGAGACTCATTTCCAAAGAAATCTTCATCTTCTCTGCTCCAGTCCTTGCTGGGCTGGATCTAGTGAATCTGCAAACTAGCTGGGAAAGAAGGGGAGAAGTAAACGGGGAGCMACACCCTCCTGCATGAACCAGCAGTGCTGTAGGTCACCTATATTCACACCTGTATTTTTTTCAGCTTCATCCCCTAGGGCTGCACAGGGTGGTCACACTGACAATGAACCAGATTAAAGCTGGAGAAACCACAGAGGTTTCTGCAAGGGCAGAAGGAAGCAGCACCTTTCCCATGGAGGCACTGCTAGAAGGGTTCTCCATCCACAGAGGCAGCCAAAAGTTTTAAATAATCTTCCCTTTATATCACCCTGCTGTTCTTTTCAGAAAAGAGGCATGATTTACAAGCTGCCAGTTTTCAGGTTTCACAGATAAGACACTGGCATTAAGATGACAGACTACTTATGAAGCTCTCTAAAGATCTTACTTTTAGATAAAAGTAAGTTTTTAATTAAACCTTTTAATTACAAGGAATTATTTTCAGCTCTAATCTCATCAAAATATTGTGGAACACCTTGTAAATTTATGGGAGCAGAGTCAAAAAAGGAGATAAAGATTAGGAAAGACTAAAGCTTACTCCTGCGAGCTCTCATTAAAACCCTAGCTCTAAGCCTGACTCTGATGAAGGAGCTCTGCCCTGTTAAATAAGCATCACCCCACTCTTACAGATACCTACATTAAATTTAAGGAACAGTTGTGCAATTGCTTGTACAATAAAGTTACTCTCCCACTGCCAGATRTTTTGAATAAGGCTAATCTTAGGCTTCAGGAACTTGCGCTCAAGAACAAGTCAATACACGAGGCCATGTATTCAAGTAWGGAAAGAACCGAGCAGAGACTGCAGATTGTTCTGAAATTGCACACAGTGTTTCTGGGTAACACCTGGCATCCACGTTCTCTGCTGCGTGGGCTTTGCAACCTCTCTGTTCCTGCAGCTGGTTGTACCCACGTGCAGCAGACACAGGCTGTAACTGTGAGGCATCCAGTGGGGCCTAGCTCTTCTTAGTGGTGGCCAGTGACAGGACAAGGGGCAATGGGTCCAAGTTGAAGCCCAGGCAGTTCCATCTGCATGTGAGGAAGAACTTGTTTGGTGTGAGGGTGCCAGAGCCCKGGCMCAGGCTGCCCAGGGAGGCTGTGGAGTCTCCTTCTCTGAAGAYCTTCCAAAGGCRCCTGGATGCCGCCCTGTGCCCCGTGCTCTGGGTGTCCCTGCTGGAGCAGCGGGTTGGACTGGATGATCTCTAGGGTTCCCTTCCAACCTCAACCATTTTGGGATTCTGTGATGTTACTTGTGCCCCTCGTACGCAGAGTCATTCAGTGGTCACCAGCAGGGCCTTCCAAGTCTCTAGACCGGTTGTAAAAAGAGTTTTCACAACTACCTAGACACCTGGTGCATGAGTAAAAGGGAACCCCAGACACCTTAAACAAACCTGTTCAAGATTAGCCTTGTTACAAGGAATCAGACTGCTCTGCTCTGCTCTTTCCATTTCACAAGCGGTAACAGACATTAAAGGGCTGAGCATGAGACATCTGAAACCAGAAAGCCTTGTTGATTTGTCCTTTTCTATTTTGGTCTTGAGTTTTAAATTAGAAGTCATAACAAAACCAAAGCAAAACAAAGTTTTCTTGGTCAAAAAGGATCTCATGATCTTGGTCAAAAAAGATCTTATGATCAGTATAAACATAACAAGTTTTATTCAGAAGTCGGAGTAAGCCAAAATACTCCTGGCTCAAGCTAGAGTTGTGCTCCTTGTCTCTAAATGGGGCTTGCCAAAAAACTTAAATTTTATGGTACCAGTAAAAGCCCACAGAGTATCTAAAATGGAAAGTGAGGCCAATGTAAAACACTATGCATTTATTCTTCAAATGAGGCTATTGCACCAAATTACTCATTCTCAAATTTAATTTTCTCCATTCACAAGATCTAAGCTCCCAGACCATTTCTAGCTTGCTAAAATAAGAACTGAAAGCTCTACTGGCCCTGTGGTAAAAAAAATATAATAGTATTATGAAATACTTTAGACCTTGCATTTGAAAAAAGAATTGTAGACTGTGGAAAATGTGAGAGGCAGGCACTCTATTGGGCAGAAAGAGGCATTTGCTACAAAAAAAAAAAAAAAAAGTCTATAAAAAAGGAAGTTTAGCTGCTAACTCAATCTGGAGAGCAGCCAGCAGCTAAAAAGTCAGCATCTTGACTAACCACTCCACCCAGACAGTTTTATTAAATTGTTCCAGCCTCTTCTGCAAACAGGTTTTCGACAGAATACTGGGTCTTCATGAAATTCACTGAGAGCGTGCCCTGGCTGAGGATTTCATACTCTGAAATATTCCCCTCCTCAATTCCCAAAATGTTTTCTGATAAAGGCAGAAAAATGGCTACAAACCTCTCTGTCCTTCACAAGAAACAAATGCGGAAGCCTTCGTGCCAATAAAAGCCTAAAGCAAACTCTGTATTTCTAATTCCCTTCATAGCTCAGACTGTTGCAGAGTTCAAAGAGCCCTTAAAAGAACATTCTTCTTTTAAGCAAATAACAGCCCGCTTGTTAAAGCAGCCCTGGGAAGCACAGAGGGCTGCTTGACTTCAAGTCTGGTTCGTGTGTATTTTCCGGTGAGCGTTATTTTTCCTTCAAGACCAGGCAGCAGCATCTGTCTCTTCACAAAGAACCAAGAGCAGGGATTTTTGGCACTCGTGTTTTTCTTTTAATACTGCTCCAGAAAGCCATTCTTTCAGCAGGAGGTGGAATATAGAGAGGCAAGGACAACTGTAAAGAAGATGGTTTTTCACTATTCTGTTTTATTCAACTAGMAGATCTGGTCGATCACCCATAAACAACTTTAAACATTAAAATCTGAGTGCATGGCTATTAAATAAAGGCATGCTGCTGCAAACTAAGAAGGGCCACAGAGGTGAATGCAGAGAGCAAGCATTTTAAAAAATCACTCTGAGAGACTGTTATCTACCTATTTTCACCCTTTCTTTTATCTACCTACTTTCACCCTTTCTTTGATGCTTTAAGGAAGCTACAGAGGCACTTCAGGGAAGGAGCACCTGTGCTCTGCATATGAAATTGAGATCAACACTCCCTTGCCCTCCTGCAGCCTTCACAAGCACACTGCTCTCGCAAGCCTATCAGCAGGAAATGCTTGCGAGCAAACACATCACTGYCAAGTGGCACAGTGGCATATTTTACTTCCCATGCTAATAAAAATGGTAGAACCCATGTTACTAACAGGAAAAAAAAAAGGCTAGAAATGTCGCAGAATCCCAGGATGGTTGAGGTTGGAAGGGACCCCAGAGCTCATCCAGTCCAACCCCCTGCTCCAGCAGGGACACCCAGAGCACGGGGCACAGGGCGGCATCCAGGTGCCTTTGGAAGATCTCCAGAGAAGGAGCCTCCACAGCCTCCCTGGACAGCCTGTGCCAGGGCTCTGTCAGAGGTCACTGCGTGTCGGATTTCTCTGTCCCTGGTGTCAGATTCCGGGTGCTGTCCCGCAGGGAAGGGTGGCGCATCCACGTCCTGGGCACGGGGCAGCGGAAGGGCCTTCGCAGCAGCCACGAGGGAAGCGGCATCACCCGGTAACCACCAGCCAGGAGGGCAAGAACAGCACACGTGGCACGAGCAGGAGCTACCTCTGATAATGCAATTCTTGAATGAATGCTGGACGGTAAGCTAATACTGGCAAAGCTGCCCAGGTGTCAATTATTGAAAGCACMGGTCAACTCCATCTTCAGAGAGTTTTGATTTACAACTGTTTACATATAAATTATTTTTTGTTTCAGATCTAAATATTAAACTTTCTAAATGTTCATACACAGGCTCTGGCTCTTTACTGTTCATCTGCAGGTCACTGAGAAGGCTGCAAAAGAAATTAAGCTCCAGGCACAAATGAAATGCAGGAAGAAGCTTCTGGMGATAAGACTTTCATGCTGCCATCATTAAGCCTTTAAATACACACAAAATTTGACMCAAACTACATTTCTCTTACTACAGAAATGTCCCCAGGGCTCCAAAGGTGCTCAAGCTTCCAGCGCCAGGAACCCTTAATCTAACAGGAAGGTTCAAGTCAAGCCCAGCACCTTTACACGATACCTACCAGGTACCATCCCAATTCCCCTACAGCCGCAGGTCCTGCAGCATCAGGTCCTTCAAAAATATAAGTACAAATTACAACTCCTAAGCAGACAGCATGCAGCAACACAGAAGGTTCTCCCTGCCCTACCCATGCCAGCCACCTTTAACATATTTGATCAGGGAGCTGCCTGGCTTCAGCAAACACCTTTGCAAGATGATCAAGTCACTCGGTTCCTTCACAATTTGCAAAACTGTCACCTCCCGCAAGAACTTCACGCGGTTCCTGCTGCTCAGCACAGGAGGGAGGGACTCCGCACCGAAGCCTCTCTTTTCCTTCACCAGGGCAAAGTGTTATTTTGGGAAAAGCAGGAAGGTGGATGGCTGCTTTGCAGTTCTACCTGGCCACACTGGGRCACATCAGCAGTTTTAAACTCATGTGGTAGCGATAACTTGGAAACAAATGTTAAAACCAGTAACACAATCAAGAACAGATGAATTATCCGGGACCTTTGAGAGGAAAGGTCCTGCTCTGGGGACTAACCGGCAGTACAGAGAGCTGCATAAACTAGAAAGGTCTCGGACCTTAAGAACAAGTCTGCCACACGCAACATGAGAACACTGGGGCAAAACTCTAAGCCTTGCTTGTGACACTTAGTTTTACTGGTGAAATTTAAATTGAAAATATATCTGGCTCTTTACATATGTTCATCAGTTTAAACTCATCATAATTTCCAAACTGTCACAATAATTTGGAGTGAGCTTAAAAGAATATATATAAATTTATATTTTATATATATATATATATGTATATATAAAACAAAAACACTTATTTCTTCGCGATCAACTACTTGAGAAAAGCCACGATTACAATGGTTCTTACATCTAAAACCAGGTTGGCACCTTGACAGCCTGTCTTTACAGCACCTCCAGGCAATTAGCATAAGTAAAAGGTTAAGCTACTGCAACGGAGCCAATTCTAATTGCAAATAAAGCCCTGTGCTGAGGGCCTCTGCTCCACAGGCTGCTGCTTCCCAGGGTCCTTCTCATAAGTGGCTGCTCAATAGGCCACGTGTGCCTCAAGCCCGAATTTGAGCTTTGTGAATGACACTGATATTCACTTTAAGTTAATGTAGTGATGGTATCAACGTGTAGCCCAATACTCACACAGCCTTCGGATTCTAATGGAATCGATCAATATTTCAGGAGACATCTATAATTAATGCCAAAGTAGACTCACAAAGATTATAATCCTGAGAATACATAGTACTTCCTGCCAATCTTTAAGCATTAATTTTTATCCATAATGAAAAATGCAGGCCAAGTTTTGCCCTTAAGAACCTTTAAACAGGCGGCCTGCTAATATCACAATAGTTGCACACATCTAAAAGATATCAAGTACAAAGCCTGGGGAATACAAAACTAAGTTGCTTCCTTGGATGTTCTACCAAGCAAATTAAGGCTTTTAACACCGTATTAAAAATGACTACTATTAACATTATAGTCAATGTGCTTTAATTTTTACAACCCAAGAATCTTAAAAAGAATGTATGCATTTATTTAATTATTTTAATTGGCACATATATACTATAACATTCATTTTATAAATATCTTTAAAATAGCTTCATATTYATTTTATGTTGAAATATTCATTTTATCTATCAAAAAACTCTTTTCCCTTTTTCTCAAACAATGGAAAAGGATTAYTTAAAGTTATTTTATTTCCTACATAAAGAGATCTACACCACAGCAAAGGCAATGTTCTTAGGAGCTCAGCAGCCTGTCTCTGCTGGAACTGATTTCTACTCTTTGGGTAAATCTTTTTCCAAAATGTTTTTCATCTTCAAGATCTTGGTGGAGCTATGGTAGATATGTGGGTAGGGCACAAAATCTTACCTCCTAAACCAGAGGTGCAAAGTGCTGCACGACCCTAACACAGCGGCTGCTGCTGGGAAAGTGTTTGRTGACTTTTAGTCAAAGGGAAGGGGAAGTGGAACGGACCAAACCTGCAATTTATGACTCCAGAACTGGCACTTCTGATCACTAAAAAAACTGTGGGATCCTCCTCCCTTCTCTCCATCCACTTGCAGGGGGAGAGATGAAACCCACTACGTGGAGTAAAGCAAAACAGCTTAAGCAAAACTTGCAACATTTTGTTCTTGATGATGTCTGAGTTACTAACTAACAAACTGACTAAATTCTGCCAATAACTGCAACAGAAATGAAGGGGGAGCCACTTCACAGAACAGTGGTTTTATCAAAGCTTTTATCAAAGAAACACTCCCTTTCAAAGTACAATAATGCACAGTTAAACACATTTCCTGTGTATTCCTATTTCCAGTCATTGCTGTATTCACTGCCCTGAATAACCATTTACAGATTTAGTATATCTGCTAACAACATAAGTCATCCTTTTTATCATGAAATTACATGTAAAGTTATACATATAACAGTCAAAAACAAGGTACAATCTATACTGTATAAGAATAAAGGAATAACCAACAAGAGCCTGAGCCATTTCCTAATGACCTATTCTAATGACTGGGCAAATTCAGATACCATTTCTTTGGCTTAAACGGACAACAGAGCAGAACTAAAAACAAAGCACAAATGGAACAAGACTCTGTTTCCTCTGCTACAAGCTCACGGGATGATTTGTCACAATAACATTTACYCCTTGTCTGTTTTCAAGTTCAATTCAAGTTAGTTATGACAGAATCACACAGAGAACCTCTGCAGTCCCCAGCGCCACCTCCCCTTCTCAACATGCCCCATCAGGGACCTGCCCAGCCATGGTCTGAGCGTCTCCAAAGACCCAGAACTGCACAACCTCACTGGGTTCCTGTCCCAACRCTTGGCACCCCTCACAGTATTTTTTTCCATGACATCTAACCAGAATTTCCCCATGTTCCAATTTGTGGCCTCCCGCCCTATCCCTGCCCATCTGGGAGCGGCATGAGTCTGTCCTCTCTACACCTGAGAGCAGTAAGACGTCCCAGGCGCCTTCTCTTCTTAAGGCTGAAGAAACCTCCATCTCAAACTCTTTGTGCATTAATGCGTTAGTCCCATGATCATCTCCAAGGCCTTCTGCAAGACTTGCCCAATTGTGTCCCTGGAGAGCAGGGCACTGCACTCCAGGTGTGGAGGAGATGGAGGAGACCAGGAGCCTTCCTTGGCCTGCCGGCCTCGCCACTGTCAACACCTCTGCCGTGCTTCAGGTGTGAAAGACTCCATAATCCTGTATCTGCACAAAAAGCTGCCTCAAGAAACAACTAGGAAATTAAGAGCACTCTGGCAGCCTTATTATTATCATTCCCTGAAGCCTACTGAAAATTCAGCACCTCCACCAGCATTAAAACAGCACTGCCCTTAGGCCCCTGGATCATTTCTACTTCCCATGGTATGTCCTAGCCTTCCCCTTGTGCCAGCACATCCACCYGTGTGGCTGAGAGAGAAAACAGAGCCCTCGGGGGAAGAAAAGAAAATACTCAGGTACTGTCAGGTACTGTCCCACAGTCATAACGAACCAACTCACAAATCCTCACTACCCACACAGGGATTTTCTACTCTTCTCTCCCTACATCTCATACATGAGTTAAACTCTTCACAGAGTCACAATCTCAGTTTAGCTCCCCAATTTCTTCTCTRCCCATTTCCACCACTGCATGGAATGAAACTATTCCAAATATAAAATACCACCGACCAAGTCGGCTCTGACAGCTACGGTGTTATAGAGCTCGAGGGTTGACCTTTCAGCACCCAAAGTCTTCAGCAAGGCAGCCACACAACCCAGGTCATCGTTCCAAACTGTTCTGGTGCCAGGATTACCACTGCACCGCACAGACACCGGGCCCACAAAGAAGCTGGGTGCTTTAAGACAACTGGATGTATTTTCATGTGTTTCCTYGTTAACCTGGCAAGTCTAATCCAAGGCTAATGTGCTATAAAACACAGAGTATTTCAGATCTTAAAACAATGCAATTAGAACTGTAATTTCATTATGCCCTTTAAAACAATGAGAGAGAAAACATCTCATTAGTTTTATAGGGCCTTTTAACAGCARTACCCAAGAGACACCCAAAACCCTGTAAAGCTGTTTTGGCACAGCTAGCTGATATGCAATCAGGTGCAGAATTCAGGTTGCATTTCCTCTTCTGCAATCATTCCCAAGGGAAGAAGCACTTCTAAGGAAGCACAGCTCAATTCTCCCTTGCAGTATTAAGAGCAAACTTGTGTTAAATATTCGGTTTCACTGGCAAGGCTCCTACGGGCCAGCACACTTGTCTGATCAAACCATAGCCTGATCACTGCAATCTACCCTGTCTTTATTTAAAGCTTTTTGTGATTATCTCTCTGTGTCGCCTCATGCTCTGCCCTGTGTAGGTGCTGTAAGGACCAGGTGGCAGCAACTGGCAACAGGAGCGAGCGAACGTGGAGCGGAGACAGGGCCAAGGCTCTGGGCAAGGGCAGTCGGTGCCAGGAGCGGAGGCTGCTGAGGGCCCGGGCAGGAGGTCTGGCCTGGGTGAGGAGAGATCTCAAGGACAGGCGCTGGTGCCCACAGAGCAGCCCGGGATTAGTCCAAGCAGGACCCAAGGGCTCTCAGGAGAGAACATGGAGCTTCCCTGTGCAGATAACGCCGGGGATCTCCCTGCTCCCCGAACAGAAGCACAAGCCAGCCCTGCAGGCAGTTCAGCTACGCCCATGACATCTCACCTCTCAAATCATCGGTTATAAAACACTATCTGAAATCCTACAATCCAACTTAAAATAACGAAAAATTATCTATAAGACAGTAAACAAGAGCTCCATCCCACTAAAAACAGAACAAACCTATTACAAAAACAACAGAAAAAAAAAACAAGTTTACATAATAAAAAGTCTGACCTTTCAAACRATTAAGCACGTTACTAAATCATCCTTGTGCAAGGAGCTCAATTCCAAACAATAGTGTGAGTCATGCGAGGACTTGGTGCAAACCCCAAGGAGGTAGAGGCGTGCAAGCAGGGCTGGAAGGGCTCCATTGCTTCACTCCATTGCTCAAGTCTTTCTACTAAAGAAATATAAAAAATGCCTTTCCTTAGAGACACCAAAAGGCCTTTGTAACTCAGAGAGCAACAAAGTGCAAATAAATAAGTATACACAGAGCCCCTGCAGCGGCAGGAAAGGACTTGGGGGTGCTGGCTGCGCACGAGGCAGCAGCGAGCCCAGGTGGGCAGGAAGGCCCAGGGCCTCCTGGCTGTGTGAGGAGCAGCGTGGCCAGCAGGAGCAGGGACGTGATGGTCCCCCTGCCCGCGGCGCTGGGGAGGYCGCTCCTCCAGCACTGAGCTCAGGTTTGGGCCCCCGGCTCTAAGGAGGACGGGGAGGGGCTGGAGCGTGTCCAGAGAAGGCAGCGGAGCTGGGGAAGGGCCTGGAGCTCCRGCCTCACGAGGAGGCCGGGGGAGCTGGTGATTTAGTCTGGAGAAGAGGAGGCTCCRGGGAGACCTCATCGATCTCTACAGCTGCCTCAAAGGAGGTTGGAGTGAGGTGGGTCGGCCTCTTTTCCATAACTACGGATAGGGCAAGAGGAAACGGCCTCAAGTTGGTCCAGGAGAGGATGGGGTTAGTTGTTAGGAAGAATTTCTACACAGGAAGAGTGGTGAAGCCCTGGAACAGGGCTGGAGTCACCGTCCCTGGCAGYGCTCAGGAAACGTGTAGATGAGGAGCTTAGGGACATGGCTCAGCAGGGATGGGGGTGAGGGGCTTACRGGTGGACTCTGTGATCGTGAAGGTCTTTTCCAACCTTAATAGCGATAATACAAGATGATACTGCTCCAACATTTGTTCCTATCCTCATTCAGTCCCTACCTACTTAAATAGATTTTATGTTGGACTATAAATATTATCATCAGTTCTCCCTGATCTTTGCTTGGCAATCATACATCGTCACACATTGGCATATCTCTCCCAAAATAAATTATCTCCCCATTTTAGGAGAGGCAAGTCCTCTCAGGCTGGTCCTGGCTCAAGAAACACCAGTGCATATTTGCCCCAGAAACAAGGCTGTACTGCCAGAACATGGGAATTCTTCAGTCCTGCCCATTTTCAGTTTGCTGAGTTCAGCTTTGTTGGAGCTGCAGCTGGGACTTGTGAAGGGACAGCTGAGACCTTACGGGTTATAGCAGAAACGCCAGTGCGGGAGATACCGTAACGGGTGTCTGCTGTAGACCTCATGATCAGGATGATGTTCACAGGCCCTGGTCCTTAGGTGGGGACTTTAAACCCCTGCATCTGCTGGTTGGAAAGTACAGGAGGGCACAAACGATCCAGGAAGTTTCCAGAGTGAATTGATGATGATTTCTTGACACAGGTAATCAATTTGTGACTAAATCATGTTCAGACGTTGCTGTCTGCTGCAAGCAGGATCTTATCTCCCCTAAAGACAGCAGCCTTTCATGCAGCAGCGGGAGGCCCTCACCACAGGCCCTAGCTGTGAAGGCACCACAKAGTTTCTAGCTCTGCACTCTGTAAATCTGTAAAAGGCCACAGAAACTTGGAAAAGAAACACTGCTTTGGGTATAAGCAAAATACAAGCAGAAACGTGGGTGTGAAAGCACTGAAAAGAACAGCAGAACAAGAATGAAACATGAATATTTCACTGATAATGAAAAACRCTATTCCCAGGACGTGCTCTTTAAGGTAAAGTTGTTTATATTTCAGTAAAGCCAAGAAACTTCAAAATTTAGCAAGTTGCTCATCACTTTAAAAGTAAACTGAATAAGCAAACTCRAATACTCATTTGAAGAAAATATGACCATTTAACTGACAAAATAGTAAATTATTAAAGAGACATCAACTTTTCTACACACAAATATCACTCAAGAGATACAGTATCAAGAGATAATGTAACTATTGACAGGAAGTATTGACAGGAAGTATTTTAATTCTCGAATTTCTATTTTGTCTGCTGATTTTCTTCCACTCAGTTTTGAACAACACTGAAACACAGGCAACCAGGTACGTGCAACACAACCAGCACGCTCCTGCACATGAGCACATCAGTCCACACTTCATTAATAAAGTTCTTTTCATTCTCCCCAAAACACAGGTAGTCTGAGGGGTGAAAAATTTTCAAAATACACCAGCAGCTACTCATTTCCATAACATACAGTCACTAATGATTACCTGTTTCATAGTAAAAGCCAGAAGCTCCTAACTCCCATACTATGCCACCCAATAACACAGTGGTACTTTATAGCTATATACACTTTATACATTATATAAATGTATATAACTTATACATTTATATACACTTTAAACATTAAACCTCATCAYGCCACTCGTTTCCTCCGCCGACTCCGTTCAACAGGCAGTGCAGTAACAAGGGGGGAACTTACCTTCTTCTGGTACCAGACTATAGCATCAGTCACTTTGGACGCCATTTATTCCACCGAATTCACACGGGCATTTTAGGCTGTTAACAGAAAAAGACAAAACTTTAGTGCCACTTTCCACACGAAGGCCTGTCTGGACATTGCTGAATAGTTTAGCCTTGTCTCATTCATATTTCAGCAATATTTTGGGGCTTTTTTCCCCTACGTAAACAAAAATCTGCCAATCAGGCACAATTTTCCTCCACCCTCCCTAATATAACCTAAGTGGCAGAGGGACTGAGCTTTGCTGTTTCCTAACTTGTGCCTCTGGAGAGCTGCAGGACTGCAGGACATGCAGCCCTTCCCTTCCCTTCCTTTCCCTTCCTTCTTTTTTTTTTTCTTTGCATTTTTGGACAATGAATCAGCGCCCAGTTACTGCCACAGAACAGTATTCCAAAGATGAGGAATAAATCTGCTTAAAGAAAAAAAAAAATCATACAGATTATTACATGTTTTTGAGAAACAAAACAGAGTTCTAGAATTCTATTAATTACAAAATTAATATTCTGACTAAAACAGTAAATTAGAGCTAAATCACAAGAAGATAAGCAATGCGTAATGATAGGTCTGGGTTTTTTTGAAATAGTAGCATTAGTAATAGTTTTTCACATTAAAGCTATGATAATATCCAATTGTACCTTATAACCTATGTAAAACTTTTCTTGAAAACCATCTTTAAGAATTTTGTTCCTCGTCACCAGTCAGACAGAGTTTGGCTAAGGATGAAGAAAAAGGCCATAAACAGAAATCTCTAGATTTGGATTTTTTAAGCACTCTTTCAGTACATTTTTACCTTTTCATGGAAAGACAAAACAATTGTATTCTCTCTGAATAGTCTATAAAATGAAAGGAAATATTAGGCAAGACTTACAGAATCCTTGCCAGACACTTTATAACATGCATATTTTTCAAACACAAATGCCAATGAGACCCAACCCAACATTTACGAGGTTATTTCACAATTACATCTCTTCTGATATCAGGAAATTAAGAACTTGTAAAAGAATATTTCTACCAGGTAAAACATACAGCCCGACAAAGACTTATTTAACTCAGGGCACTACGGAGGTCGCTAACACTTCTTTTTCACTTTAAATAAGGCTTAAAATAAGATTTGCATCTTCTTTGTAAAGACATTTCAAGCAAATTAAAAACAGAAATAAAAATAAAAACAAAAACAAAAATAAAAACAAAAACAAAAATAAAAACAAAAACAAAAATAAAAAGTTTACTATACCAAACTATAGCCTGAAAGCAGTGTAAACTCTTCATACATACATATACTGCAAGGGTACAGGTACATTCAAAGCCCGTCCACTGCTCAGGGACAATTCTGATAGGAAGAATTCCCCATGGATACTAGTGCCCCTCAACCTCTGGCTTCCCCTCCCTGTGAGCTCCATAATCCTGGAATATTCCATCTCGTTTCCCCTACCCCAGCGCCCCCCTCCCACACACACCTGCTTCCAACCACATCCCTTAATTATAGGGGACAAAAGACGGCAAGAATCCATTAGCAGAGGCAATTTAAGGAACTGTTGAACTCGCTCAGAAACCTTTCCCTCACCAGATGCATTAACTCCTACTTGGACTCTACACAGTCAATGATCTGCTGCAAACCCAGAGTGCTCAAATACAGCTGAAACTGGACAAATCATTTAAAGGCAACGATTTTTCTGCAGTAGCTCTCCAAGCCAATCGAAAACCCTCCAACTGGCAAAAAGATGCACCATAAAATTACAAACCAAGGATAATGAAGAAACTTGTTATTAATGTCTTTGATTTCTCTCACCAGGCCTGTTATTTAGATTATCCAAGGGGTTGCAGTACTGAATATCCTAAGGGATATTTCTCCTGTGCTGATCCCTAATCAGAAGGGCTGTTTTTCCACATGTCATGGCACAGTCTCATTTAAACAGGCAGAAAGCCACCAAAATCTCTATTCAAAAGTCTTCAGGTATTTAAGCAGTGCAGCAATAAACAGTACTTACTGTTTAATAAGCAAACAGATACCACAATGCATTGAAATAAATTTAAAGTAATTACGTTTTACAGGTTAACTTATATGCAGAATGTTTTAGAGGCCCAAGTGAAGCCCCAAGGAGTTCAAGGAATCTGTCTCCCTTGCAGCAGCACTAACCTGGATGGCCACAGTACCACCCAGCTGCTGAATGGGGCTGGAGGGCCCTTCTGGGCTTAGTATGTTTATGCACTGATGAAGTTGCCACGTTCACTGAATTTATTGTTAATTGCATACTGTCATTAACAGTGAAACAGCATTTTTGAAATGCTATTTTTTACTCTTTCAGCAAAAAAATTTCCAAAGCAACAGCAAAATTTCAACAGCTGTTGAAATGTTACTGCTTAAAGCTATGAAAAACCTAGAACCCTGTATCCACAACAGACCTATTTTGCTGTTATGTCAGCTGCTCCACATGGCAATTTCACCACAGCTACAGTTTCACTCTGATTTCCCTGTAGGAAAGTTGCAGAGAAAGGAAACAGTGAACCAGGATGGTAGGATCTCCTGCCTAAGCTATTTCTTTCATAGCTATATTTGTATCGTAAGAACTCAGTAAAAGTAAACCAAGATCCCTGCTACTCTGAAGCTAGAAAATAACTTCAATAAAAAGAAAAAAAATCTCACTCTTTCTTTACTTTCCAGGTTCAGCATCAAAATAAAACTTAACATTATCATTATTTCATCTTTTAACTTTCAGTAAATTCAATAAAGCGTTTAGTCACATTATGCACTTATTACTAACTGAAAATCTCCCTAAATCATGAAAGAACAACCCATAAAAATACACAAATGCAATGAAAATACATCCCTGTATAATTTACCAAGAGCCATAATTCCTCCACTCAGGCCTATAGCAGTTTTGCCACCGTCATCACCGTCATCAGAGGATTAAGCTTTTAGAGTACTCTCAAATGACATATTCTTTTCCTGTGCATCACAATAAGCCACTAAATCTAGGCTTTCCTTTCATGAAGGAACCTCACACCCTATRTAACGCACTCGGGCCCTGCTCGGCTAGTTGATCCATGCAGCGCTGTCCTAAAWCGGCATTTCAGAACTGCAAATTGTGTACAAGCAAAGGAGAAATTTGTCACTCCCGGGTTTGCACCTTTCTGTAGGAATTTTAGCATGTTCTTCTGCACCAACTGATGAAAAATCCTACCGGATCCTACAACCTAAAGACCGTATCCAGCAACTAAAAGTGCTCTGGCTGCCAGGCCAACCAGCCAAGGCCCCCAAGCTGCTGCCTTCAACCCAAGGAAGGGAGAGTTYGTAAATAAAGAGCAAGCAGCAATTCTGCTTTCCCCAAACAGCAGCTCCGAGGTTGCTAAACTTGGGTGGACACTGGCACTGCGCAGCACGCTGCTCACCAACGAGGGCAGTGACTCACAGACGTTGCTCTTCACCCTCTCCTAGGAGAAAATAAAAACAATAGAGTAAATACGTTGAACATCCTTATGTTGCTTGGGTTTGGCTGGTTTAAAGGGGGTTTAGACCAAGGGCAGCACCAGGAAAAAGCGAACTGAAGCCCACGCTGGCTGCTCTGTGTCATGTGTATGACGCACTCCTACCAGGTGTCCCCTGTGACACAGGCACCGGGCACAGGTCTGAACCTGCCTGTGCTCTAAGGCGTCACACACTGAAACTGTGACCCTCCCGCAGGCTGCAGGGTCCTGCCCAYGGACGAGGTGCGCGGGTGCCGCCGCATCCCAGCACTATTCACAGAAACACAGAACGGCTGAGGCTGGAAGGGACCTCTAGAGCTCATCCAGTCCAGCTCCCTGCTCCAGCAGGGACACCCAGAGCACGGGGCACAGGGCGGCATCCAGGCGCCTTTGGAAGATCTCCAGAGAAGGAGMCTCCACAGCCTCCCTGGGCAGCCTGKGCCAGGGCTCTGGCACCCTCACACCAAACAAGTTCTTCCTCACATGCGGATGGAACTGCCTGGGTTTCAACTTGGACCCATTGCCCCTTGTCCTGTCACTGGCCACCACTGAGAAGAGCTTGGCCCCTTCCTCCCTACATTATCCCTTCATATATTTATACATGTTAATCAGATCYCTTCTCAACCTTCTCTTCTCCAGGCTAAACAGGCCCAGCTCACTTAGTCTCTCCTAAYACGAGAGATGTTCCAGTCCCTTAACCATCTTTCTCTCTCTCCGCTGGACCCTCTCTAGGAGCTCCACGTCCCTCTTATACTGGGAAGCCCAGAACTGTACACAATATAAAATTGTGTGCAGCGAATATAAAGCAAATATAAAACATTTGTTTTCCAGGGAAGCGCCGCCCCTCGCCCCCTCAGCGGCGCAGCGCGAGTCGCGGCCGGCGCGTTTGGGCRGCAGGAGCCTCTGAGCAGCGTCAGGTCCGCAGGAGAAACCCAGCGTCTGAAGGGCAAAAGAGCAAGGGGGGAGCTCAGGGGGCTCCCCAAAACACTCGCTTTGCCAGTGAACTGCACGTGTGTCTGACAGAGCAGCCAGATGTTCCCACATTGACTCCTGGCTGGTTCTGGACTCCAGGCCTTTAGCCTTGAGATCTGGACAAATTTCTTAATTTTGTCACATAACCCACTTGCTGTGTGAGGCTCCTTCTGAAACAACAAGTCATCATTTTTTATTTGTAAAATAAATCTATAAAATTTGTTTTTTACTTGTAAAAAAAAGACGTAAAAACAACAGAGCAGGCCTCCAGCCTGGAAAGTCTGGCTCTTTACATCCCTTGTCATTCACCCCTGAGCAGGCTGCACTCAGTATCAGTTAGTAAAATTCTCTTAACCTTTAAATACATATGAATAAATATAACTGAACATAAAGTTCAAGCCCTTGAACCGGAGAAAATTCAAGCCCTTAAAGGTGATAGAAGTTACAAAATTCCCACCAATCCAAGTGCAGCAACTGCTGTCAGCAAACTACATGTACAGGTTAGGACATTTCTTAAAATGCTGAATCTTAAAAAAAATAATAACAATAAAGAACAGTATATGGGTTCACTTTGTGAAAGTGAACTCTGGCTCTGGTTAAAAAGCTCCCAGACAATAAAACCTTTGAGGTCAATGTTCTTTATTGCTTTAATCTTAAAATAAATATATAAAACACTGTATACAGTCGGATCATGAATTCTGCTTTTTCATCCCTGCTTTCTAGTAATCTGCGCACACAAATATCTCACCCCTTAAACATACGAAGTCTTAGAATGAAAAAAAATAAACTATGAAACATCTATACCTCATCTATACCTCAATGAGCACTGCACTGGGCTGCAGCAGGAGACCCGGTGCTTGGGRCCCTGTGGTGCACACGGACAGGGCAGTAAATGCTCAGCACACGCACACGTTTGCAGGGCTATGTATAGGCCCTGCAGTGCATATGTGCACGTATATCCTGCATGTACTTACATATATAGGCCTCGGAGTGATCCCAGCAAGGAGTTGCAGGGTGACAACTCTAACAAGTGTACCTGGCAAGCTCCGCAAACAGACATTAAAAATAAAACGCCTTTATAGCTAGAAGATTATCTGATAGGATCTAATCAGCACAGATCCTGCAAAGGCCGATGACGTCTCGGCCCAGTGGCGTTAGCAAATGTGTCAAACCAGCTGCTACACAGGAGCAAGTGACAAAGCACTCAGACCTGCAGGGCTTCAGAAGGTCAAACGTTTCTGAAGGCCACGTTTGGATCAGAGCTCTCTGCTCCGCTGTCTTTATSTGTCCCTGTCTCCACATACCCACCTGCACTGCAGTGCCGGGGCAACACCGAGTATTTCACTCGGTTCCTAAGCGGCCGAGCGGCCATCTCTGCTCCAGCTCCTTCTGGAGATGGAAATTTCAAGAATTTTACATGGAGATGTAGATGTGCACGTAAATTTACATGTAAATGGAGCTGCCTCCCGTTCCTCGCTGGCTCCCAGGGCTCTGCAGAGGCAGCTTCGGCCCAGGTCACTCACCTGGGGCTCTCAAGGCAAACACACAGGCCCCAAGTCACCTTAGTGTGGCCAACCCCACCGCTCCAGCCGCTCCGAAGGGCATCGTCACAGGCTGCCCCTGGGCCCAGGCACATGTTGCTCTCCCTTCCAAACCACTGCTGGAGCCCATCACACAAGAAACGCCTTCCAGGAACTTACTACCACTWGTAAATGTGTAGTTCCCATCTGAACTAGCGCCATGGGTCACAGAATCACAGAACRGTTTAAGGCTGGAAGGGACCCCTAGAGCTCATCCAGTCCARCCCCCTGCTCCAGCAGGGACACCCAGAGCACGGGGCACAGGGCGGCATCCAGGCGCCTKTGSAAGATCTCCAGAGAAGGAGACTCCACAGCCTCCCTGGGCAGCCTGGGCCAGGGCTCTGGCACCCTCACACCAAACAAGTTCTTCCTCACATGCACATGGAGCTGCCTGGGTTTCAACTTGCACCCATTGCCCCTTGTCCTGCCACTGGCCACCACTGAGAAGAGTTTGGCCCCTTCCTCCCTACATTCTCCCCTCASGTACTTAGACATATTGATCTCAACCTCTCAACCTTCTCTTCTCCAGGCTAAACACGCCCAGCTCGCTCAGTCTCTCCTCATACAAGAGATACTCCAGTCCCTTCCTCATCTCTGTCGCTCTCCGCTGGACCCCCTCTAGAAGCTCCACGTCCCTCTTGTCCGGGGGAGCCCAGAGCTGCCCCCAATGCTCCAGGTGCAGCCTCCCCAGAGCTGAGCAGAGGGGCAGGATCCCCTCCCTCCACCTGCTGGCAACATCCTCCTGATGCAGCCAGGAGCCCATTGGCCTCCTTGGCCACGAGGGCACTGCTGCCTCGTGGGTGACTTGGTGTCCACCAGGACTGCCAGGGTGCTCTCTGTGGAGCTGCTTTCTGTTCACTGCACRCTAAGACAAGCGCCAATTCAAAATGTTTCCTCTCTCCCCCTATTTAAACCAGGAGACAAGAATTTTTATGACATATTACCCACATGAAATCCCTAAATTATATTCTGCCCTACTATTCCAAAGCTCAAGGATCTGTGAACAACCCAGCCGTGTTCACTGCAACCACGTATGGGCAAGGAGCAGGAGCRCTGACGCAGCCGCGTTCCCAGATGAGGATTGATCTCAGGTTAGCAAAGAAGGTGGCTGAACTCTGGCTTTGAATAGGTCACAGAAAAAGAACGAACGCAAGATCAGAAGTGCAAATGGCATCTGTAAGAAGGGGGAAAAATGAACTACTTACACCACACAAGCCTGGAAAACCAGATACCTGCAACCAGGAAAGCAAACTCAGCAACCCTGTCAACTCTTCTGTTCAATACCCTAGTCTGGCAGCCCAGAGACACCTCAATAAATGACCAGTGAGAGGGAAATTACTGCAGTACCACCCTGCTAATCCACAATCTGACCCCAAATGCATATACTTCATCTGCAAAATAATATTTAAAAATCGGGGGGAAGCTGGAATTGCAAGAAAGACTCTGAATTATTATACAGTTGAAAACCCCCCTGTTAAGACTTTAAAAATATGTAAAAAATATATAGTAAATAGAACACAGTAACCGCTTCTCTTTAGACAGGAGATTCACTCACAAACTACATAAGCTTAAAGACAGCAAAGCCAAACTCCTAACAGAGGAATATTATATTACAGCACCTAATTAGGCTGTCTACCTCAGTACCACAGGAAGCCACAAGGGCCAAGATTCTCCGCAGATTCAAAAGGAAAGGAGCTATTTAAACACATAACAACAGTAAGAAAAAAAGAAACAACAAACCCAGACTCAGCTTAAAGAACCTCAAGCTTCACAAGGCCCTTTGAATAAAATAAAGCCGGGTGCTATCTGMTAGTCTTTGTATGACGGGGTTTCATTTGAAGAGTATTCCCAGCAAACCAATGAAATGGGAGGAGAGAGGAAAACAACAAACAGACAACCAAACTCTTCCAAAAAATCTTCTATGAACTGATATCCTTCCCAYCCAAGGAGACAAAAAAGTCTCACAAAGATAACCTACATTCCCCAGTCAACTGATAAAATAATGAGCATCTCTATCTACACCGAGCAGCTGTTTGCTCTGACCGGGCTGCTGGCCCCATCCTGAGATGGGACTGGACCAGATCAAAAAATGTTAGGTCGGAGGGGACCCTTGGAGTCGCCTGTGCTGACACGTGCAGCAAGGCCGAGCATTACATGACAACGTACTGTATCCCTAGCTACTGTTAGCCCTTTTTTCCCTTACTGGTAATATTTGTTCTTTTCCTTTGCTCAAAAAATGAGGACAGTTTGAGGATGATTCCTTCAAATGTTTTCTCTGTATCCAGTGGGAAGCACCTTTATGGACAGGAGCACTATGACAGTAAATACCCAGCTGAAAACTTTTGGTCTCCTCTTTTCCTTGCCAAAACCCGCAGTCAGGGTCAGTTGTCCTTGGACTGGCAGGAGGTAAAACACCTTCAATACAGGTATCCTGAAAGACTTTCACCTTGTTTCCTTCTTAAAGCAAAAGATAACGCGTCAGAGAGCAGGGCTGCTCCCTGCTCCAGGGGAGAAGGATTGAGGCTGGCTTCCTACCCAGTGCAGCTGCCTCTCACCTGTCTCCTCCCCACGGAATCCAAAACACCTCTGAATGTCTTTATCCTCACTCACAAAGATCCCGGGGAAAAGACAGGAAACATGTTATTCCACAGAAACACTTCAGCAAAGTTCTGGTACGAATAAGGGGGATGCAATATTTCGGGAAGGCACGGGAAGAAAGCACAGGTAACTTGGGAAACTGGGAAGTGTCCATTGCTTTCCAGTGACCCCTGCCAGCTGCAAGGGGAACAGCAGCAGGCGGCTCCGCTCCCAGCCTCCCGCGGCACMTGGACATGGTCCCCCTCATCCTGAGCCCGCTCCAAGGCACTCAGAACTCGGAGCATGCCCAGGAGCCCTGCTGGCATTAGGTGGCTATGGAGACAGCTGGGAACAACCTTCTGAAACGGGATGAGCTGATTCCGCCTTGGGAGGAATCCAGCGCTGGAAGAGCTGGAGCGTCGCACGGAGCGCACAGACTGGCAAGTTATTTTGGTACCGCATTCCACATGAGAGGGAAAGAAYCTACTATAAACGCTGAGCAAAAATAGCCGGGTTTTCAAATGCTTGTTCAGATAGCTCAGCATCTTATTTTGTCCCTTATAATACTTAGTATTAAAAAGAAGCTGGCACCCAAACACACAGCAACTGCACGAACACTCGGCTTCATATGGTGACAAGGATCTTAAACGTGTCCACTCCAAGGGTCCATCGAGCAGCCCTTCCTCTCTGAACTAAAACGGACTGCAGATACTGTAAGAAGGGGAAAGAAGGAGGTCGGAGCACAGGACACGCAAGGTGCACATGTGCATCAGCTCCGGAGCATCTTCCCAGGACAAAAATAAGGCTTCTCAGAAGAGGATTATTCTTTCTAGGGAATAAAGCAGCAAATCAAACAAGATCAGCTTGTTTGAGCTCATCCGGAGCTACGGAAGCAGTCAAATACGGGCACCTATTTATAAATAGGGGTTCGGTCACGAAACTCCCCTGCGCTCCCATCTCCCCCGGGGAGAAGCGCCTCACGCCGAGAACACTGGAAAAGAGAAGCCCGGGAATACGTTCTTCCCACCACGGGCTCCCGCTCGGAGCGGCCGCTCCGACGGCCCCCGGGATACCGGGATTACCGGGTTATTCTGAGCGACCAACAGGCACCTCCGTCTGTTTGTCACCACCAGCAGGAAGGGATCAGGGGCCCAATTACGGGTGACAGAGGCGCTCAGCCTCGCGCCCGCGGCAGCAGCTGCTTCGGCCACCGCAGCGTCCCACCACCAACAATTTCGGTACCTTCACTGAAGTGCTCCCAAACGAGGCGCGTTTGCCACTCAGCCACTTTTCCTGGTCAACTGTATCACACACACGGGCAAGATGGGGAGATTTGGGGCGGAACGCAGCACCCCGGCTTTGCAAGCGACCAGAAACTGGTGAAAACAGTTTTGAAAAACAGAGTTTGAAGCAGAGAGCCGGGGCACGCGGACCGACACGTAGTTAACTGCAGCAGTGCGGGGCTGTATGAAGCCCAGGAGAAGGAAAAAGAGAAAGGAGGAAACACGGCCAGCTCCAGCAGCGGCTTGCGGTGCCCCCTGCCCAGCCCTGCTCCTTCTCCTGCCCTTCCCTCAGGAGAGACACCAGAGGAGCCACCGCAGGGGGCACCGAGTTGTCAGAAGACGGTTAAAATGGTGGAAACGACAGGAAACGGGCGGCGGG